>NC_058136.1:14272900-14313014 GCF_016433145.1 Gracilinanus agilis | reverse complement strand
CTAAGCTATCACTCTTTGCAGATGATATGATGGTCTACTTAAAAAATCCTAAAGAATCAACTAAGAAGTTTGTAGTAATAATCAACAACTTTAGCAAAGTTGCAGGATGCAAAATAAATGCACATAAATCATCAGCATTTCTATATATTTCCAACACCTTCATCTTCCAACACCAACATCTTCCAGCAGCAAGAGGTAGAAAGAGAAACACCATTTAAAATCACCCTAGACAATATAAAATACTTAGGAATCTATCTACCAAAACAAACACAGGAATTATACAAAAACAACTGCAAAATACTTTCCAAACAAATAAAACTAGATCTAAATATTTTGAAAAACATTTCTTGCTCATGGGTAGGACGAGCTAACATAATAAAAATGACCATTCTACCCAAATTAATTTACCTATTTAGCGCCATACCTATCAAACTACCAAAAAACTTTTTTACTGAATTAGGAAAAACTATAACAAAGTTCATTTGGAATAACAAAAGATCAAGAACATCAAGGGAAATAATGGAAAAAAAATGTGAAGGAAGGGAGCCTAACAGTATCAGATATTAAACTGTACTATAAAGCAGTAGTCATCCAAACGGTATGCTACTGGCTAAGAGACAGAAGGGAGGATCAGTGGAATAGACTTGAGGTAAGTGACATCAGCAAGACAGTGTATGATAAACCCAAAGAGCCCAACTTTTGGGACGAAAATCCACTATTTGACAAAAACTGCTGGGAAATTTGGAAAACAATATGAGAGAGATTAGATTTAAATCAACATCTCACACCCTACACCAAGATAAATTCAGAATGGGTGAATGACTTGAATATAAAGAGGGAAAATATAAATAAGTTAAGTGAACATAGAATAGTATACTTGTCAGATCTCTGGGAAAGGAAAGATTTTAAAACCAAGCAAGAGTTAGAGAAAATTACAAAATGTAAAATAAATGGTTTTGATTATATTAAACTAAAAAACTTTTGTACAAACCAAAATAATGTAGCCAAAATCAGAAGGGAAACAACAAATTGGGAAAAATCTTTATAACAAAAAACTCTGACAGGGGTTTAATTACTCAAATATACGAGGAGTTAAATCAATTGTATAAAAATTCAAGCCATTCCCCAATTGATAAATGGGCAAGAGACATGAATAGGCAATTTTCAGATAATGAAATCAAAACTATCAATAAGCACATGAGAAAGTGTTCTAAATCTCTAATAATTAGAGAAATGCAAATCAAAACAACTCTGAGGTATCAACTCACACCTAGCAGATTGGCTAAAATGAAAGAAGGGGAGAGTAATGAATGCTGGAGGGCATGTGGCAAAATTGGGACATTAATGCATTGCTGGTGGAGTTGTGAACTGATGCAACCATTCTGGCTGGCAATTTGGAACTATGCTCAAAGGGCTATAAAAGAATGCCTGCCCTTTGATCCAGCCATACCATTGTTGGGATTGTACCCCAAAGAGATCATAGATAAACAGACTTGTACGAAAATATTTATAGCTGCACTTTTTGTGGTGGCAAAAAACTGGAAAAGGAGGGTATGTCCTTCAATTGGGGAATGGCTGAAGAAATTGTGGTATATGCTGGTGATGGAATACTATTGTGTTCAAAGGAATAATAAACTGGAGGAATTCCAGGTGAACTGGAAAGACCTCCAGGAATTGATGCAGAGTGAAAGGAGCATAGCCAGAAGAACATTGTACACAGAGACCAATGCACTGTGGTAAAATAGAATGTAATGGACTTCTGTACTAGCAGCAATGCAATGACCCAGGACAATTCTGAGGGAATTATGGAAAAGAAAGCTACCCACATTCAGAGGAAGAACTACAGGAGTGGAAACACAGAAGAAAAGCAGCTGCTTGAACACATGGGTTGAGGCAGACATGATTGGGGATTTTGAGTCAAAACTACCACACCAATGCAATGATCATCAATTTGGAAATAGGACTTGATCAATGACACATGTTAAAACTAGTGGAAATGCGCATTGGCCATGGTTGGGGGGAGGGGGAGGGGTGAAGGGGAAAGTAGGAGCATGAATCATGTAACCATGTTAACTTTTCTAAAAGATGAATATTAATAAATGTTAAAAAAATAAAAAAAAGTCAATCATTATCATTAAGTCATAACTGGTGCATTCTTTTGAGCTGAGCATGGATAGAGTTGTGGGGGGAGGAGGTGTTGTTGAGTGTATGTGTGGAAGGGGAGGGACTGAGAGAGCAGACAGAAATCCACTTTGATACTATGATGGGACCCCCAACTCCACTCTTCCTATAAGGGGCAGCTTCTTGCTTAGCTGCAAAGTTTGGGAATCCCCCTGATTCCCATGTTTGTCTCCACCCTTCCTAATTAGCTATCAGGCAGACTTTCAGATAGTAAGTAGTGCAAGTATTTATTATCTCCATTTCACAGAGAAGAAAACGAAGGTTCAGAGAAAGTAAATGATTTGCTCAGTCACACAACAAACAGTCATCCGCCCCTGTAATGCTTCTGGCACCAAGGCCAGAGTCCTTGCTGTTAGAGTCTGCTGCCATTAGGATGGGGGCTGGGGAGAAGAATAGTGACTTCACCTGCAAGGGTAGGAGTATTGAAAAATCTAACAGTTTATTTTCCCCACTCCACTTTTCCAAGGACATATACTCAACAGCTCTGATAAAGGTTTCTTTGTCAAACTCTTGCCTGTGGAACATTCAAGTCCATTTAGAGAAAATCCTACTTTGTTTCAGACATACTCAAGAAGGAAGAATACACTATGGATGAATGCCCCTCAAGGAAGGCAGGGGGGTTCTATGGGTTCTCAGTAGCAATTCTTGTGGCAGTAAAGTACATTGGCTATGGGCAGTAGTTGAGAGGGGGCAGAGAATAGGTGGGTGGCAGAGAAATTTCTCTTATTTCCTCATTTTTGTTCTGGATTTCTTCATCCCTGCCTACTCCTCAGCATTAAGTGGGAGGTTTGGCAGTGCTAACATCTGTGTCTCTGTCCCATATTTGAAGTTAAAAAATTATGAACTCTGCATAATGAAATGATGATTTTGATTCTATCCCCATGGTAAAAAGGGATTTGCCAATGTGCTAAATGAGACAAAGATAAATAACAAACAGATGTTCTCACAAAATGTTCATTAAATTTCAGCCTTGTAGAAGGTGCTGAATTAAATGTGTTCCCACTTTTAATGTGTTCTGGAGTAAGGAGCTTTTATATCTTAATGCTCAATTTAGGGAAGACTAGCTTTCTCTAGAAAAATCATTGTAATCAGTGACTTACAGGCTGTTCATTTGTTCAAAGGGGTTTGCCATGACTGGTTTAAAACTTTTTCTTATTACTCCTGATAGTTCAATTATGCCTAAAATGCCTCCTCATCCTGGTGCAGAGGTGTCCTGGAGCCTTAAAGGCTGTCCTGGCACAGCAGAAGCTCTGGGAGCTACCATCAGGTGGGAATGGTTATGGATCCAGGTGCCTCTATAACCTCAAGACCTAAGTGAGAGGGTCTGGCCCAGTTTCAGGAGACTGGACAGCAGGTATAAGGGAGCATGATCTATTGGGGTGCAAGGAGTATCCTTCCCAAGGAAATCACAGAGCCTTTAGTTAATCAGGTTTTCATTCTACACACTTCTCAAAAGATTGAGTTTTCCAAGGAAGGGCGCTATGCTAGGTACTTCTAGATATAATCAAGTAGTTCTTAAACTGACAGACAGATAAACAGAGTGAGAGACACATTGCTTAATAAATTCTTACCATATACCAGGCAGTATGTTGAGGGAATGTGAAAAGTTGTCTAAGCTCCTGGGATTGGAAGCATTCTACAGCAAGTTTTCCTAAAAATGGATAGATGGAACAAATTATGGACCATAGAACATCAGTTATCTTAAAGACTATCTCATCTAACCTCTTGTTTATATAAAGGAGGAACTGAGGCCTAGGAAAGGAAAGTGTAGTTGCTCAAAGTTGAACAGTTTCTGGATGGTAGAGCTGGGTTTTGAATCTAGGTCTCCTGTTTCAAGTTCATAAAGCAAGTATGCTATAGTGGATAAAGCCCTGGATTTGTAGTCAAGAGACTTTGATTCAAAATTTACCTTGAACACTGTATGACATAGGCAAGTCATAGAGCCACTCAGCCTATTTGGAACATGTAAAATAACAGTACAGGAATTCCCTGTCTTTCAGGATTGTTTTTCCCAGAAGAGAAAGAGCAGAGTGTTGTAAGCTTAAAAATTAATATACAATATCTCCAAGTATTATATTTAATAAGATTTATTAATAATCACTTGAAGTAAAAAGAATCAAAAGACAAAATTAAAAGCCTGAGTAAAGCCAGCTTTCCCAGCTCCAAATGCGGGAAAAGAGACCAAGAAGGCAGTTACACACAACTTATTTACAAAATGTGAGGATGCAATATGGAGATGAAAGAAAAAGGAATTTTGGGATGAGAAAAAGAATTCTTGGAGGTGGAGTCTTTAGGGTACAACATTCTAATTATACAGGGTACAACATTCTAATCATATAGTATATTCAAAAAGTCATTTGTCAGATTTTTTTAGAAAGGATACCTGATTAGATAGATATGAGTTAGACTTGTCCAGTGATATTAAACTCAAATAAAATGGGATTACTATGAGCAGTACATTGACCTGGAAAATCACAAATTAAAATGATCTGTGTTATATTATATTTTATTTCTTTTGGTAAAAATTTCCCAATGGCATTTTCAGGTGGTTAGGTCCATGTGGGGCCTGGAGTTTGATACTCCTAGACTTGATGATCTCTGAAATTCTTTCCAACTCTGAGGTTCTGTGATTCTGGAATAGAAATTTTCTAGATGGAAGGGAGTAGTCATTGGTATCAACTTGCCCAAAGAAGCCAAGGAGAATGAGATCTTAAATTGCAAAGGGCTATGAGTAAAATGAATGACTCACATTTAACATTTTTAGGATCATAGATGGCTGAGGTTGGAAAGGACCTTGAAAATCATCTGGTCTAACCACATTTTATAGATGAGGGAAGTGAGGCCCAGGGAGAAATAACTAAGGGGAAGTGTCTTCAGTTACAGGTTCTCTTCATTTGCTAATCAGACTCTGTTATTGGAATCTGCTCTGTTGAAATGTACAACAGAAATGTGGGTGGATTGTTTGGCCATGTTGACTCTCAAAAGCAGAGCCAACAGAGGGAGGTATGTGATATGTAGGTATGGTCAACCAAAATGCAGCCAATCACTGGGGTACCTTCTAGTCTCTTTGGGATGTGTTCTCCATCTAGACAGGATACATACTTTTGCTAGTGGTGTCTGGTGTAAGTATCATTCTGCAATGAATTGATTTAACTGGGTTGGCATTTCAGTAGTCATAATCACATTCTTTAAGAAATATGATTTCACTTCCTACTGCTTTTCAGTAGTAGTTTATAAATGTGTGATGGACACCCCAGAGGATGGACAAGGGCATTGATCACATTGAATGGTTGTTCCTAAACTGGAGATTAAGGTGCTGTTTCTCTTCCATCGATGTTCAAAAAAAATTGGGTAATTTCCAAGCAAGGCTTAATTCAGTAGCTATATTGCATGGATGTGCTATGTTCTTGAAGCTTTTATAAGGAGAGTATAAAGAGAACAATGGGAAGGAGAGAAGGGGAGAGAGGGACACTCAGAATAGAAAGAGAAGAGGGGGAGAGAGAGGTAGAGAAAGAGAGGAGAAAGAATTGGGGAAAGGAGACAGAGAAAATGGGAGAGAGCTAAAGGGACAGGGAGAGACTGATATAGAGATAGAGAGTGACATATAGATAGAGAGATAGAGGGGGGGCGGGGGAGAGAGGTAGAAAGAGAAAGGGAGAGAGAGAAAGGGAGAGGACACAGAAGGGGAAAGAGAGAGAAGATGGAGAGAGAACAAGAGGAGGGGGAAGGAGAGAAGGGCAGAAAGAAGGGAAAAGAGAGAGACAGAAAGAAAGGGAGAAAAAGAGAAGGGGAGAGATGGGGAGGAGGGAGAGAGAAAAGCTAGAAAATAAAGCCAGCTCCATTTTGATTTCTGGGTGGTTATTCGATTGTCATCATTTGATTTATAATACAGTACAAATGGTGATATTTAAATGCAAATCTTGTATAGTGGCGTGAGAGCATACTTTGAAGGCAAATTAAAAAATCAATGAAATAGTGAGAAATTGAAGTTTAATAACAGGAACTATAAAATCTTCCAAAGTTCTGGCGAAGTGAGAATTATTCTTTTCCCCTGCCCACTACTTCTCTTATATTCTGGTTTAATAACTGAAATTACAAAAAATACAATTTTTATGATAAAAATGGAATTTTAATAGGAAACTAAACAATGTTGCCTTGTATCCTCAGACCCTTGAATTATGTCTTAACTACATGGATTTCACAAGACTTGGGTCACTGTATCTAAATCCAAAAATTAGAAATATTTCTTTAAATTCATAAACTATATTCCATTTAGACCAAACAAAAGATGTAACCCTGACCTTGTCTATAGGGAGAAAGAAAGAATGAAGGTATGAGAAAATAAGGCTCATTCACTGTTACTGTTGGTGCTATTTTGAAACCTAAGGAGGAGAAAATGTGCCCCCAACCCCAAACATACACATACTCCAGGCTCACTGCATCCCCTTGTTTCAGCAATGGCAAAAGCACTGAATTTGAACCAGAGGACCTAGGTTTGAACCTTCCCTATACTACCTGATTGGCCTTGGAGAAGTCTTTTCTTCTCTCCAAACCTCAGATTCCTCCTTTGTCAAATGTTGGACAAGGGATGGACAAGATGATCTCTAAAGTTTCTTCCTGATCTAAATTCTGTCCCCTCTCTAGCCCAACATAGAATGCTGGGGTTTTGTCCCCCCACCCTTCCAAGCTCTTCCTCTCCTTTATTATTGCCAAAGGAGAAGAGATCCTGAGGAACTTAGAAATAAGCACAGCTCAAATCCTAAGAAATTGACAGTTGGCTGTATTCTAGCATTTGTCTTCCTTCCCTTCTCCAGGATGGAAATTTTGTGTTATCATTAGAGGTGATGAGGACCTGAATTAGAGGAGTTTCTAAGGGAACCCAAGGTTATTTGGCCAATTTGTGGAAGGAAGAAAATGTCAACTCTGGCTGTTTTTTTAAGGCCTTAAATACTGAAATGGCTCCCAGGTAAATGGATAAAAGTGATTTCCTCCCCTTTTCTCACTAATGGAATCTTATTTTATTGGTAATAACATAAGAATTATGTGAAGTGTGAATCAAACTTTCTTTGTCTATCAATTAGCAACTTTTAATTTAATCAACCAAAAACTAAAAACACCCCTATTTAACCCCTACTTAATACTAAGTAAGGGAGTTTACAGTCACTTACTTGGAGAGCTCCACCCTGTTAACTCAATCAGTCAGAAACTTGTGAATCCTATGATAAGAGTTGACACCTTCAGAGGATGAGAGGTGGATCCCACAGACACTGCCCCCTGGGCAGTGCTAAACAATTTGGAAGCTGTGATTGGCCCCTGTCAAGAGGGGAAGGGACAGGAGGAGACCACAAAAAGTCCTGAAAGGGCTTCAGCTTGAATCTTCAGCTTGGAGCTTTGGCTGGTGACTTTCCTCTTGGAGGTGACTTGGGATTTGGACCTTGGCTTTGACTCTGGACCTTGGCTCTTGGACTGTTTCTTGGGTGAGTGAGACTTTCATTTCCTGGCTTCTAGAGAGAGATTAGTTCTAGAGAGGCCTTCCCCTCTTGGAGGAGGCCTCGTGAGTGAAACACTGGGTACTCTGGTCGAGGGTTAACAAGCCCTGCCAGGCTGAGCCGAGCACTGGAGCAATATTTAGTGTGATAGGCTAGACATCTTCTCTACCCTCTTTTTACATTTCTCTACTTTCACCCCTTCCACTTCTTTGTAAATAAAAGCTATTAAAAGTCATTTTGACTTGAACTATAATATTTTAAATAGGCAACCACCATATTATTTTAGAATTCTCACATATTCAGTCAAACCCTTAATTTAATTCCTTACATTTTTGGCATCCATGAAGGTTTGATGAGCACCCTCAATTTCCTGATAATCTCCTTCACCTTCTACTGTCTCTAAACTATCCCTCAGCCAGCTATTAGTAGCTAATTCTAGAGTTACACTCTACAGCTGTTGATCTTGCTTTGAAGAAACATAAGTCCTAAACTTTAAAAATAAATAGACAACCAAGCATGAATTGAACAGCATATCCCAAAATGGGAAAATATTGTTTCTTGTCTATCTAAAATGGCTTATGGTCCCAGAGAACAGTTTACAATGGATATATTTAGCACTGTTCCCCGAGTATTCTTATAATAGGATATGTTGCAGTCTATCTAACTCTATTTAAAAGAAGACTGACAAATAGCCTGAATAACCTAGAAATTCACATGAGAAATTCATCTCAGCTTCGTCCTATATGTGCATTTCCTATCCTGTCTGAAACCTTTCCTCTCCAGTCCAACCAGTGATCCCTCCTACCACTCAACCAAATGTTGAACTAAAAGCTCATCTTGAGAGACAAGCTTACCTTGAAAGATAACTGGAAAATATCTCACGTGACCTTAAGAAGAAGTTGGAGTAGAGTTTGGGGGAGCTCAAGGCTCATATAAAAAGCATTGAGAAAAACTTTTTCAAAACCTCAGAGTAAGAAGAGAGAGACTTCTCTCCTCCCCCACTTCCTCACCATATACTCATACCCAGCCTCCTTGTTCTTGCCATAACCATTCCCCCCTACTACCTCCCATCCTTTCTCCTCTGCCCCAGGGGCCTTCCCTCACCCCTGCCCAACCCATTCCCCCCTGCCCTACCTCTTTTCCCTCTGCCCCCTCCCTCTGTTTACCTACTCCTCCCCCTTCCCTTACCTACTCCATTGAAAACCAAACATCGAACCTAGAGGCAGAAACAAAAAATAATTCAGCTGAAACCCTATTCCCCCTGAAGTTAGTACCCACTATTAATAAGAGTGGAAATGTAGTTTCCCTTAGACACTATACACCATTCACCCCCTAAGAAATTGAGAGATTCAAACAAAACATTCCTTCCTTTGAAAATGAGCCAATTGTGATTGCTATAAAAACTAGAGAGCATTTTTTAGACATATGACCCTGGATGGGTTGATGTTGAAAATTTGTTACAAACTTTTTTGACAGAAAGAGCATCTCTCTTGTTAATCAGGCCCAAGGAAGGAGAGCAATTCATTGGCCACATGATGACCCAAAATGGAACTGCAACAATGAACAGGATTAAACAAAACTATGCCAGGCCAGAGAGGCATTATTAACAGCAATGAGAGCTTGTTCTGACAGACTGGGCATATGGACAAAGTTTGAGAGTCTAAAACAAAAAAATGATGAAAATCCCTCCCAATTTATGGGAGGTAGATATATAGACCTGGATCTTTCCAGAGAAAGGGATATTAGGCAGATTAGAAGGCATTTTGTAGAAAACTACTGTAAAGTGGCAAAAAAATTATTTTAAAACCAACTGCCTGAACTGGTCTAGTATGGACCTTGAAGAATAGAGGAGAGTAGCCATATACATATTTAATGGCCACTAGAGAAAAGATGAAGGTGATAGTGAATCAGTAGAGGAATTAAAGAAAATGAAAATTTTAAGAGAAAAACTGGAAAAATCAAATCATGGAGTGGCCATTGCCCCTTTGCAGGAATCCACAAATCAATCATTAATGTGTTATTTCTGTGGAAAAAGGAGTCACGTAAAAATGGTCTGTAAGAAGTAGAACTTCTACTCTGAAATGGGGCTCATCCATGCTATACTCAGAGTGGAAATCCCCCTCTATGAGGGAACCCCAGAGAAATAGCCAAGGACCTTTATGAAGGTCTAAGAGGGGAGAAAAGGATTCTGGAATCAGAGAGTGAAATCTTTGATTTCCCAGATCCTGATAACTTTAACACCAGTTATCCCAGTACATTCTCCCCAACATAGTAATGAACCTCATGGAACCATAAAAGTTGGGAACACATATTATGATTGCCTCTTAGATATTGAAGTTTCCAGATCAGTTTTGGTGAGTAAACCAGATGCCAAATGCAATTCTGGCTCTCTAAATATAGTCAAACTGGATAAATACTTAGTATCCATGCTGTGTTTCTCTTTCCCTCTTGTCTACGACATTCCCAGATCCTTCCCATCTTCAAAAACTAGATCTTTCCATCCCTGGCAGCTAACATTCTATATGTCTCCTACCTTTTATAGCCACACTCCTAGCCATCTGTCCTTACAATCACTTCTCTACTCCTTGAAACCCTGCTTCTGATCCTCAATACTTAATGGAAATTAATCTCTCCAAAGTTAGCAGTGATTTCTTAATAGCCAAGCTCTTAATGAACTCATTCCTCATCCTTTTTGACCTCTCTTGCAGCCTTGGATGCTGTTGATTACCCTCTCCTCTTGAACATTCTCTCCTCTCTGGGTTTTTGGGATTTTTCCTCTCTCTTGCTTCTCCTGCCTGCCTGACTACTCCTTCTTAGTCTCCTTGCTAGGTGTCCCCTAAGGCTTTTTTGTGGGTCCTCTTCTCTTATCTCTCTGGACTTTCTCATCTCATGATTTCATCAGCTCTCATAGATTCAATTATAATCTCTATACAGATGATTCCCAGATCTCTATATTTATTCCTGGTCTCCCTCCTGAGCACCAGTACCACATCACCAGCTGTCTATTGGACATTTCAGAGTGGATGTCTCCTAAGTATCTCAAACTCAACATGTCCAAAATAGAACTCAACATCTTTTTCCCAAAGACACCCTAATTCTGAACTCCCCTGTTTCTGTTGCAGATACCACAATCTTTCTGGTCACCTTTACAGTTTCATTAATATCTTTTTTTTACCAGCCAGTCAATTGCCAGATTTTGTTATTTTTACAATCTGTCCTCCAAACAACTGCCTTACCTCTGATCATAGCACTCCCTTGCTCAGTAAGCTCCAAGGACTTTGTTAGATTTATTTTCTGTGTGAATCAAAAGTGATTAACACAATGGCATATGTCTTATAAAATTTTGTCATGTGTCTTATAAAATTTAAGAAAAATAAATTACCTTTTTTGTGAGATATCTCTCGATCAATTTAGTCATTCTGTGTCTTATCAAGTAACTCTCCATGAGTTGCTGGGGTCAAAAAAATTAATTTCTTAGTGATTGCTCTTGAGGTGGTGACCTTTACTTAAACTGGCCCTTGGTCAACTGACACAATCTATTGGAGGGCCTGTACTTGAAGCTTTTCCAGTTTATTAGGACCTACTTCACTAGGCAGCCTTAGGCATAATGGAAGTCAATGGATGCTTGTTATCTAAGAAAAGTAATCAACATTGGGAATTTCGAGTGCAAATAAGTGGCTTTGCTAGCCTACCAAAATAATAGGCTTTTTTTGTCATCCTGTGTTTGCGGAATTCAGTGACTGAGAAGACTGCGATGGTAGGACATGGAATGGGGAGCAAACTGCTGACATTGGAATATATAGAGTGCTCTCAGTTCTCTCTAAGATCTCTAAGATCCCAAAATACAATAGATCATTCAGGAGAGAATAGCTCAAAGTTGGCCCCTTGGAAGTTCCTTGGTACCATTCCTCTATGAAACTCCATACCTATCTTATTTGTCATATTTTCCCCAAATAAGTAGTACTATTCCAAATAAGTAGTACTTTCTTTGACAGGGACAACATCTCTTCTGCTATGTTGGTACCATTTGCTCTACCTTCCTTTGGTACATGGTTGGGCACCTAGTAAATATTGATTGTTCCTTCCACTTCCAATGACTACTTTCCTCCCAACCAGCTCATACTACTTAGCTGTTATTTCTTTTAGAACTACTTAAAATACCACTTCCTATCATGTGCAATGGGGACAAGTTAGAGGCCTTCCCAGTAAGTTCAGGAGTGAAGCAAGGATGCCCATTATCACCTCTATTATTTAACATTGTATTAGAAATACTAGCAGTAGCAATTAGAGAAGAAAAAGAAATTAAAGGGATTAAAATAGGCAATGAGGAAACTAAACTATCACTCTTTGCAGATGTTATACTTAGAGAATCCTAGAAAATCAACTAAAAAGCTAGTCAAAATAATTAATAATTTTAGCAAAGTTGCAGGATACAAAATAAACCTACATAAATCATCAGCATATATATATATTTCCAACAAAAATCACTGGAAACTAGGCTACCTAGTGAAGCTACCCAAGAAAGGTGACCTATCCCAATGCAGCAACTGGCAAGGAATCATGCTTCTATCCTCTCCCAGCAAAATCCTGACCAGAGTAATCTTAGAAAGACTGAAGGAGGCCTTGGACAAGAAGCTGAGAATAGAACAAGCAGGGTTTCGTCAGCACAGATCGTGCACCGACCACATCATCACCCTAAGAATCATCATCGAACAGTCCATCGAGTGGCAGTCCCCCCTCTATATGACTTTCGTGGATTTTGAGAAGGCATTTGACAGCGTGGACAGGAACACCATCTGGAGATTGATGCAGCACTATGGGATTCCCCTGAAGCTCATCAACATTATTCAGCGACTATACAAAGACTCTACCTGCCAGGTCATCCATAATGGGAAACTGATGGCTCCCTTCACAGTGAAGACCGGAGTGAAACAAGGTTGCATGCTCTCGCCCCTTATCTTCTTGATGGTTATAGATTGGATCATGAGAAGAATTACCAAGGACAACAATACGGGCATTCAATGGACTCATACCAAACAGCTTGAGGACCTTGACTTCGTGGATGACATCTGTCTCCTTTCTCACAAGCAGCAGGATGCGCAAGCCAAACTTGCACGACTCTCTGAAGAAGCGGAGAAGACTGGTCTGAAGATCAACAAGAAGAAGACTGAGGTGATCACAGTCAACAGCACACAGGACCTGCCAATCCAACTACAGGGAGAAAACATCAAGGAGACAGACCACTTCACCTCTTTGGGTAGCATAGTCAGTAAGGACAGCGGAGCAGATGAGGACATCAGAAACCGAATCAACAAAGCCAGACAGGCATTTAACACCTTACGGTCTGTCTGGATCTCCAAAGCACTGTCCGTCGTCACTAAGCTCCGAATCTTCAACACCAACGTAAAGGCCGTCCTCCTATATGGATCAGAAAGCTGGAGAGTGACGAAAGTCAACACCAACAAACTCCAAGTCTTTGTTAATAGATGTCTACGCTACATCTTGAACATCAGATGGCCTGAAAAGATCTCCAATGCTAGTCTCTGGGAAATAACAATCCAGTATCCCATTAGTCAGGACATAAAGAAACGTAAGTGGAGATGGATAGGACATACGCTACGAAAACCGGCAGACAATGTAGCCAGACAAGCATTGAGCTGGAACCCTACAGAGAGGAGGAAAGTCGGAAGACCAAAACAGACCTGGCGAAGATCTGCCGAAAATGAAACAAAAACAGTTGGAATGACATGGGCCCAGCTGGGGGAAGTTGCCCAGAACAGAGTCCAATGGTGTGAGATGGTTGCGGCCCTATGCTCCTAAAAATGGAGTCAACAGGAATAAAAAAAAAAATCTGGAAGAACAAAAGATCAAGAATATCAAGGGAACTAATGAAAAAAATGTGAAGGATGGGGGCCTAACAGTACCAGATCTTAAACTGTACTACAAAGCAGTGGTCATCAAAATAATATGATACTGACTAAGGATAAAAGGATGGATCAGTGGAATAGACTAGAGGTAAATGACCTCAGTAAGCTAGTGTTCGATAAACCCAAAGATCTCAGCTTTTGGAACAAGGACTCACTGTTTGATAAAAACTGCTGGAAAAGTTGGAAAACAGTATGGCAACACTTGGTTTAGATCAACATCTTACACCTTATACCAAGATAAATTCAAAATAAGTAAATGATTTAAATATAAAGAGTGAAATCATAATTAGGTGAACATAGAATTGTATACCTGTAAAATCTATGGCAGTGATTTCCAAAGTAGGCACTACCTCCCCCTGGTGGGTGCTGCAGCGATCCAGGGGAGCAGTGATGGCCACAGGTGCATTTATCTTTCTTATTAATTGCTATTAAAATTAAAAAAAATAATTTACATGGGGCTAAGTAATATTTTTTCTGTAAAGTGGGTGGTAGGCCAAAAAAGTTTGGGAACCACTGATCTAAGGGAAAGGAAGGAATTTAGGACCAAGCAAGAGATAGAGAACATAACAAAATGTAAAATGAATAATTTTGATTATATTAAATTTAAAAAGTTTTGTACAAACAAAACCAATGCAACCAAAATTAGAAGGGAAACAACAAAGTGGGGGGGAAATTTTATAACAAACTTCTTTGAGAAAGGTCTAATTTCCCAAATATATAAAGAACTAAATCAAAAGAACAAGAAATCAAGCCATTCCCTAACTGTCAAAGGATATGAATAGGCAGTTTTCAGATGAAGAAATCAAAACTATCAATAATCACATGAAAAAAGTGTTCTAAATCCCTCCTAATTAGAGAAATGCAAATCAACACAATTCTGAGGTACCATCTTCCACCTAGCAGATTGGCCTATATGAAAGTAAAGGAAAATAATAAATGTTGGAGGGGATGTGGCAAAATTGGGACACTAAATACATTGCTGGTGGAGTTGTGAATTGATCCAGCCATTCTGGAAGACAATTTGGAATTATGCCCAAAGGGCTTTAAACGAATGCATACCCTTTGATCCAGCAATACTGCTACTAGGTTTGTACCCCAAAGAGATAATAATGAAAAATGTTTGTACAAAATATTCATTGCTGTGCTTTTTGTGGTGGCAAAAAATTGGAAAATGAGGGGGTGTTCCTTGATTGGGGAATTGCTGAACAAATTGTGGTATATGATGATGATGGAATACTACTGTGCAATAAGAAATGATAAAGTAATTGATTTCCAGATCAGCTGGAAAGACCTCCACAAATTGATGTGGAGTGAAATGAGCAGAACCCAGAGAACATTGTACATAGAGACCAAAACATTGTGGGACAATCATATGTAACTGAGTTTTATTGATAGCAATGCAATAATCCAGGACAATCCCAAGGGATTTATGAGAAAAAATGCTATTCACTTCAAGAGAAAGAACTGTGGAAGCAGAAATGCAAACGGAAAACATTTGATTTTTCCCTTGTTTATATGGGTATTGGATGTGGGGTTTTGGTTTTCAAAAGATTATTACGAAAATGATATGGAAATAGATATTGAGTTATAATACATGTACAACCCAGTGAAATTGCTTGTCAGCTCTGGGAGGAGGAGAAGGGAAAAAGGGGAGGGAAAGAACATGAAACATGTAACCATGGAAAAATACTTAAATAATAAAAAAAATTTAAGTGCCACTTCTGTTTTCCACAGTAGAAACTGATCTTTCTTTCCTCTAAACTAGTAGATTCCTTTGTATCTCCCTCATTGTGTTTTCAAATCTTAATTTGAGTACCTAGTTTCTCTCTTCTCCTCCAATGTGAGTCCCTTGAATCAATAGCAATGGCATAACCCTTTCAAAGACCTCCACGGTCTAAGTTAGTGTCATGCACATACCAAACACTCAGTAGTTATGTGTTAAGTTAGGAAGAGGCTAAGCATAGCTTGAGGCAGATGGGATATGGTAGTCAGGAGGACTTGGGCTCATATCTTGTCTCTGACAATAGCTGTTTGACCATTGACAAGTTCTCAGTTTATTTATCTGTAAAATATAATAAATTCAGTAGCAGCCACTTCATTGGGGTTGTCCTGAGTATGTGAAGTGCTGCATTAAACTTTAAAGGTTATAAATATTTGCTCTCATTAATAGCAGTATTCATGGTAGTTATTATAGAATCTAGAGAATGGGTTCAAATTTAAGTTGTTCCACTTAGTACTTCTATAATCTAGGGAGATCAGTTTATTTCTCTGAGCATAATAAAATTAAGAAGTTGGACTGTATGTTCTCTGAGTTTCCATCCTACCCTGATACTCTTTTAGGGTCCCTGGTAACTCAATTTCTTGGGCAAAAAATTGGATTTCGTAGGTGGGGACATCACTGTTGCCAATTGCACATAAGGTATTCAAAAAAGAGAGAAAGATTTGGGGAGTGGTCAGCTGGTTAAGAAGATAATATCTGAGGATATGATTTGGTTTTCCTGACCATGGCTTAGAATACAAGAATGTTGGGCCTTGAAGCAGGGATAGAATGGAACTAACAAGGGATGGAAAAAATGTTTGCATATATAGTCTTGCAAATCTCATCAATAGGTATTTAAATTGAAAGGGAAGGGAGAGAAAGAAAACTGTCTACATGTATCTATCCAGATAGATAACACAAAAAGTAACCACACATAGAAATACATAGGAGACAAAACAAAAAAGGTAATAGAACCTCTAACTTCAGATTTATATACAAATATACAAAGCATGATTCAAAATGTACTAAATATTTTTAAATAGTTAGGCTTTATTTATTTTAATATTATTCTCCCCCCAACCATGCACCTCTTTATGTAGTATAATTTACTCTATTTTACTTTTTCTTTGTGTTCCTCTTATTACAGTCCTCTTTTCCCCCGCCTAATTTTTTTACATATCATCCTAAACAGCTTAATACCACACCCTCTGCCTATGTATATTTATTCTATCAACTATGATAATGAAAACAATTTTTAAGAGTTACAGATATCATTTTTCCATATAGGAGTATAATCAATTTTACCTTATTGAAGACCTTAAATTTTTCTCTTTCTTATTTATCTTTTTATGGTTCTCTTGAATTTTGTATTTGGACATCACATTTTCTGTTCAATTCTGGTATTTTCTTCAGGAATTCTTGGAAATCTTCTATTTTATTAAAATGTCCATACTTTCCCCTGGAAGTATATAGTCAATTTTTATGGGTAGGTGATTCTTGATTGTAGACCCAGTTCTCTTGCCTTCTAGAATATATTCCAAGCCTTGTGGTCCTTCAGTGTGGAGGCTGCCAGATCCTATGCAATCCTGACTGGGGCTCCACGATACCTGAATTTTTTCTTTCTGGCCACTTGCAGTATTTTCTCCTTGGCCTGAAAGCTCTTGAACTTGGCTATAATATTCCTGGGAGTTGTCATTTGGGAATTTAATGTAGTGGATGATCTGTGGATTCTTTCAAAGTCTATTTTGCCCTCTTGTTCAAGAATAACAGGGCAGTTTTTTTGGATAATTTCTTGTAATATGATATCTAGAGGGTTTTTTTGGGTTATGGCTTTTCGGGTAGTCCAATAATTCTCAAATTGTCCTCCTGGATCTATTTTCCAGGTCAGTTGTTTTTTCAACAAGAAATTTCAAGTTTCCTTCTATTTTTCATTCTTTTGATTTTGTTTTTATTATTTCTTGATGTCTTGTGAAATCATTCGCTTCTACTTGCCCAATTATATAGATTTTAAAGACTAATTTTCATCCACGATCTCTTGATTCTCCTTTTTGATTTGGTCTATTCTACTTTTCATGGCACTCTTTTCATCACTTGACATCTTTGTCTGTTGTTCAAGGTTCTGGTTTTTATTCTGTTTATTACTTCATTTGATTTCTGTGTTTCTCTTTCCATTTAGCCAGTTTTTCCTTTTAAGCTATCATTTTCTTTTTGCATTACTTTCATTTTTGTCCACTTTTCTTCCCATTTTTCTTCTAACTGTTTTACTTGGTTCTTGAACTCCTTTTTGAGTTCCCCCAGAGCCCATGACCAGTTTCCTTTTTTTGGAGAGTTTGCATGTGTTTGCTTGTTTCTCACCCTCTCCTTATACTTCTGTTTTTTATTCTTTTTCTCTGTAGAAGTGTTCCAGGGTCAAGAACTTTTTTGCTACTGTTTACTCATTTTCCCACTTTAGGACTGGGAACCCTGCAAGGTGCTTGTAATTTCTATCTTAGTTTCTGTCTCACAGGGCTTTGCCTTGGGGTTATCTTCACTTCCCTGTCTGAGGCCCAGAGAGTGAGCCCAGTACTATAGAGCTCTGACTCTCTCCTCCAGGGCCTGGGATTTCCAGGGGTAGGTCTGAGGTGTTTTGGGTTTTTTTTGGTGGTGTAGACCTCTTCATAGTGTTTTCCCCTGAGGCTGTCTTTGCTGCTGAGTGAGTCCAGTGCTATTAAGCTTCAAATCTCAATGCCAGGGCCTGGAGTCTCCAGGGGTAGGTCTATGGTGTTTTTTCTTTAGTGTAGCCAGACTCCTAGTATTCAGAGGTTGCCTAGGTCCTGGCTCTGTGTCTAGCTCAGTAGGTGGGAGAAGTGGTGGGCTTGCACTTTACGTTGTACAGTATTGCCCCTTTATAATATGGAAATCCCATTTCTCTGCCTACCTTTCACAGGTATTCAGTGGGAGAGCCCCTTTGTTCGTCCTGCTTTCACTTTTGTCCTTTTGAGACATTTTTTAAAGATCAGTTTGGAAGGCTATTCAGAGCAGCTTTAGGATTTATCTCTTGCTACTACACTGCCATCTTGGTTTTATCTCTTGCTACGTTACTGCCATCTTGGTTCTGCCTCTCAGGTTTATTTTAACATCCATTTTTCTTTTTCTTTTTTAATTTATTTGTTTAGAACATTAAAGTTCCCAAGTCTCTCTCTCCCACTCAATCCTAAACTTGAGAAGGCATAGTTTGACAAATATATAGAGAAATGTATGTATATATAAGACCATGTCATGCATTTTTCTGTTTATCAATTCTTTTCTCTGAAGGCGGATATTCACAGTTATTCTTCAAATGATCTTTTGGTTGCTATATTTAATTTTCTCTTGGTTCTGCTCATTTCACTCTTCATAATTTCATTTAGGCTTTTCCATGTATTTTTTGTAAAGGTATTTTATTTTACCAGTTATGTATAACAACAATTTTCCACATAAATTTTCCAAAGTTATATGATCCAAATTTTTCACCTCCTTCCCTTCTGTCCCCCTTCTCAGAGATGATAAGCAATTTGCTTTGGGTTATATATGAATTGTCATTCAAAAAAAACCAACATATTTCCATAGTGTTCATTTTTGTAAAAGAACACTCATATAAAACCCAAACCCCAAACAAACTTAAGCAAAAAATTGTATGCTTTGATCTGCATTCTGACACCAATACTTCTTTCTCTGGTGGTGGATAGCAATCTTAGCCATAAGTCCTTCAGAATTGTTCTGGATCATTGTATTACTGAGAGCAGCTAAGTCTTTTACAATTGATCCTTCCACAATACTGCTATTACTGTGTACAATGTTGTACTGATTCTGCTTATTTCAATCTGCCTTAGTTCATGTAGGTATTTCCAGCTCTTTCCAAAATCATTCTGTTCATTAATTTTTATAGCACAATAGTATTCTATAAGTGGCATATACCACAATTTGTTCTGCCATTTCCCAATTGAGAGACACCCCTTTAGTTTCCAATTCTTTGTCATCACACAAAGAGCAGCCATAAATATTATTGTATACATAGGTCCTTTCCCCTGTCTTTTTATCTCTTTTGGATACAGACCTAGTAGTGTTATTACTGGATAAAAGATTATGCACAATTTTATAGCCCTTTGGGCACAGTTCCAAATTGCCCTCCAGAATGATTGTATCAGTTCACAACTCCACTAACAATGCATTAGTGTCCTAATTTTGCCACATCTC
Source organism: Gracilinanus agilis (assembly GCF_016433145.1). NCBI lineage: Eukaryota > Metazoa > Chordata > Mammalia > Didelphimorphia > Didelphidae > Gracilinanus > Gracilinanus agilis. Next base: position 14,293,443 of record NC_058136.1, on the reverse strand, counting down.
CTCCAACATTTATCACTTTCCTTTATTGTCATATTGGCCAATCTCAAAGGTGTGAGGTGATAAATCAGAATTGTTTTGATTTGCATTTCTGTAATCAAGAGTGATTTAGAATGTTTTCCCTCTATTTATAGCTTTGATTTCTTCATCTGAAAACTGTTTGTTTGCATCCTTTGACTATATATCACTTGGGGAATGGCTTATATTCTTATAAATTTGACTTAGGTCTCTACAGGTTTGAGAAATGAGACCATCAGAGAAATTTGTTATAAAAATTTTCCCCAGTCTGTTGTTTCCCTTCTAATCCTGGTTACACTGGTTTTGTTTGTACAAAACCTTTTAAATTTAATATAGTAAAATGTATTCATTTATCACCTTATAAAGTTCTCTATCTCTTTTTTGTTCATAAATTCTTCCCTTCTCCACAGATCTGACAGTATCATTCTGTGTTCCCCAATTTACTTATGGTATCACCCTTTATGTCTAAATCATATACCCATTTTGACCTTATTTTGGTTTAGAGTGTGAGATATTGGTTTATACCTAGTTTAACATTTGTTTTTAAACATTTTGAGCTCCAAATTTCCTCTCCCTCCAATTCTAACTCTCCTCCACCCATTGACAAGGCAAGAAACTATATCAGTTCTACATGTGAAGTCATACAAAACATATTTCCATATTAGCTATTTTGCCAAAAAAGCAAGAAAAATAAGGTGAAAATATATGCTTTGATCTTCACTCAAAGTCAAGCATGAATTAGAGATTTTCATATTGGGGAAAAGTATTACCCAATAGGTATCACTGAGATGTAGTTGGGGTTAGGTAGTAGGACAGAGTAACCTTGTATATTGAGAAGATATATTTGTGAAGGAATCCTAGGAACCATTTGGGGGAAACAATATAGAGAGTACAAAGGTAAAGATCAATTAAAGGCAGAAACAGAAGGAATTACTTAGACAGGAAGAAGAAGTATCTTAGAAGTTTGGGGAATAGATCTCAAGTCTGGTGCATAGATGTATGATTTTCTAGTGAGAAAGCACAATGATTATATCTGGGACTAGAACTGTCTCTATCAGAATCAAAGTACCTAATAATTTATTGCTTTGACTTAGTGATCATTTTATTTGTGAAAAGGTTAAGGAACTTATTTGAACGTTATTCTTACCAAATAAGGACTGTTGGCTGAAGAAGAGATGATAGGAACAATGGAGAGAAGTACCCAGGATTTGTGACAGAGGAGAAAAAATGCTAAGCACAATCTTGTCATACACTCTTTATTTTTGGCAAATGGTTTATAGGGTTTAGAGAAAAGATAGGTAGGATTCCATGAGAAGGGAAGGAAAGAAAAGGACGTAAGCATTTATATAGTTCCTACTAGGTGTCAGGACACTATGCTAAGTGCTTTTTATAATTTATCTCATTTGACTTTCACAATAGCCCTGTGAGATAGGTGCTATATTCCCATTTTACAGTTGAGGAAACTGAGACAGAAGTTAAGTGACTTGCACAGCTAGTTAAGTGACCCAGACCGGATTTGAAATCAGATGTTTCTTACTCTTAGCCAACTCTAGGCTTTATCCACTGTACCACCAACTGACTTATGGATGAAAATTGTACAGGGAAAGTCAGCCTAGGAGGGAAAGGAAACTCAAGAATGAAATTCTGAGGTTACAAAGAGAAAAAATTCTGATGAATAAAAACGGGAGTTGTGAAAAGAGACCAATGTAGGTGCAAGTGAATCTTATTTCTCTTTTAAAATAGCTATGTACACAAGATGCAAATAATGGAGAATGAATTTGAAAGCCCAGCAAGGGACATATATGATAGAGTCGGGAGTTAGAAATTCATAGGAAACTAAGGACAACACAAAGGGATTTTTGAGCTATATTTGGGGGAAAGAGCAAAATAAAAGAAGAAAAAGGAACCACTGCTTTGGGGTTTCAGGGACAATGGCAATTGATAACAGTAAGAAGATAAATTTTCCTTTGCTAAGGAGAATGATCTTGGGAGAGAAGCAGGCATCATGATACAGTAAAGAGAACTAGATTTGGAATTATAGGTCCTGGTTTCAAATCCTGCCAGTGCGATCTCAGGCAAGTGATTTTATTTCTTTAAGCTTCAGTTTCTTCAACAACTTCAGATGAGGGGATTAGATTTAACCTCAAAGAACCCTTCAAGCTTTAAATCTGATTTTTGCAAAATTTAGAACAAAAGAAATAGCTAGTGGGGAGTTGAACCCTAAGATTAGTAGGAAGATGTTAAGAAAGTACCAGGTTGCCCTTGATGAGGCCCAAAAAAATTACTTTCCTGTGAAAAAGCCTAGAAAATAGGAAAGGTGCTGCAGAATTAGAGAAGGCTAAATGTTCTGATTTTCAAAAATTGAAGATTATAGGGTTTGACAAATGTAATTGATAAGTGGGCCTGACATTGATTCCTGGTAAAATTCTAATATGTAATTGTTTTTTAAGCCCTTACCTTCAGTCTTAGAATCAATATTAAGTATCCAGTCCAAGAAAGAAGGGTGGTAAGGACTAGGCAATGGAGGTTAAGTGACTTGCCCAGGGTCACATAGGCAGAAGTGCCTGATTTGAATCCAGGACCAAAAAGGGATGATTAGCAGACATGCAGAATCCAAAATTGTGATCGCTGCTAAGTCATCAAGCTCAGGGCAAAACTATTAGGGAGACTGCTGTATCAGGGATCCTGAGCTGGAAGATAAGCCCCCTCATTTTACTGATGAGGCGACGGACTGAAGCAAAAACATTTGACTTTAGCTCTCCCATACATTTCGCTACTGAGATGGGGAAAGGTGAACTAGGTGGATTCCAAAACTCATTGGCCTGAATCTGCTCTTTCCCACCATAGAGGATGATTCTGGTTCTAGGGTCTTCCTTTACCTAGGGGGCGCTCTGCTGACCCGCATTCTCAGTTTCCCCTTGCAAAAGCCTCCCTTGAATCATTTCCGTTGACGGCACTCCGTTGCGGTCATGGAGCAGGCGCACTGAGTGTCAGCGGTATTTTAGGCGTTGCCTTCTGCTCCCAGAGTGCACTTCTTTCTAGCTGAGAGAGGTGCCGCATGGTTCGCGCGGAAGGAGGCCGTAGTGGTACTTGGTCATTTGGCGGCCTTGACTTTGGAGGACGAATCCCTCTAAAGCCAATCTCCTAACAGACGAAAAAAAGGTAAACCTGCCCCTGGGACTCCAAGGGCTACGAACAGAATGCTTTCCAAAGTAGCTGCTGGTGTTAAAGACTGGTCTAGTTCTAACGAAGAAAGATATGACCGTAGAAGGGGGGAACCGTTGAAAAATCAGCCCAAATTGCCTGAACAATTTTTTGGGGACTTTGCGGGAAATATTTTCGGTGTAAAGGATGATACTACAGGCCCTTTGTGTGACAAATGTGAACTCCCCGTTAAACTATATGGGCGCTTGATACCCTGCAAGCATGCTTTTTGCTATGACTGTGCTATTTTGCCTAAAGAAAAGGGAGCTAGAGTGTGCCCGGGCTGTAATAGTGCTGTGCATCGAATCGAACAATGTTTGCCAGGTTCTATCTTCATGTGTGACACTGTTCAGGGGTGCAAGAGAACCTACTTATCTCAAAGGGACTTACAGGCTCACATCAACCACCGTCATATGGGCGTGGTAAAACTGGTTACTCCTGTGACTGAAAATGGCCGCGCTCCTGTTCCCTCAACATCCGCTCAAGTTCATGATCGTTTTACGATGCCTTTAGAGAAGCGTTATATAAGCCACATTCCTCCAGAGCAGCACACCACCACGCCATTACTTCCTTTGCAGTATGTGCCCCGTGAGCATTATAATCAACCACAGGAGGATATTCGAGCTCCTCCTGTGGATTACCCAGTGCTTCCAATGGTTACCACATCTCCTTGGGGCAGGCAGGAAAATCTAAAAAGAAAATGCAGCAATTTAATAACCGTTCCTATTCGGGATGATTTAAATTTAGGCCCACAACCGCCTCCAGTCTCAGCACTTGATCGCCATCATCCTCAATTTCAGGGTCAACTATTTTCTCACCCTCATCATACTATACCTCCACAACAATTTTATGTACCACCACCATTACCACCACCTTTTCCTCCTCCTCCTCCTCCTCTGCCGCCGCCACCACCGCCCCCGCCGCCGCCGCCACCAGGAGCATTAAGCCATTCAATGCGGTATTCTTTCCAGGCTCCGGGTACTCCTTATGTCCGTTATAGCCAAGTTCCTCCTCCATCAGTGACCTCTGTTCTGCCACCAGTTAACCAACCCTTTCAACATATCATTGCCCAGATGGTACCACGTATGAATCATCCTCTGCCAAGATTTCCTTCCACATTACGGGGTGGCCTTCCTGTAAAAGTCCGCAGACCGTACCAGTATAATCCTAACCCTTGGCTGCAGTTTCCTGAATATCAAAGACCTCTAAATCCTTCAATCACACAGCCAGGAAAAATGAATCCTGGTGTATGGGCTGCATCAAGAGGACGACCTCAATTTCCATCAATGCAGGGTCCATTTCGAGGTGCGTTTTCAGGACCGTCTTATCCTGATCGGATGAGAAATAGACTCTATTAACAGTGACTGGACTGTGAAGGTATCCTAGAAGTTAGAACCTGAGACTGAACTGAACATAAAAAAGGAGTTCGAGAGTGACACCAGATGGAACTGCATATAAAATGGGGTTTAAGGTGGGACTGAACTATATGTAAAATGTGGGGGAGGTTCAAAGAATCTGAACTGTATATAAAATAGGTTTGGGGGTGAGTGAAGTTACCTACCGGCTTCAAGGGTGAAACGGAATTGTATATATAAAAAATTAGGGTTGAAGTGGGAAAGAACTGAAATTACAGTGGGGGGTTTGGAGCAAAATGGAATTGTATAAAATGGGGGTTGGTTTGGGAATGCCCTGAAAATACAATAGGGGTTCAAGAGTAAAACTGAACTGTATATAAAATGGGGGTTGGGATAGTACCGAACTGGAGATACAATGGGTGTTCATGTGTGAAAACTGAACTGTGTAAAAATGGGGATTGAAATGGGAATGAATTGAAGATAAATAGGGGTTCAAGGTTGAGACTGAACTATATGTAAAATGTGGGTGAGGGTAGAACTGAACTAAAGATACAGTTGGTGTTTAAGGGTGAAACTGAACTGTATTATAAAATGGGTATTGGGGTAGAAATGAACTGAAGATAAATAGGGGTTCAAGGGTGAGACTGAACTATATGTAAAATGTGGGTGAGGGTAGAACTGAACTGAAGATACTGGTGGTGTTTAAGGGTGAAACTGAACTGTATTATAAAATGGGTATTGGGGTAGAAATGAACTGAAGATAAATAGGGGTTCAAAGGTGAGACTGAACTGTATATAAAATGGGGGTCAGACTGGGACTGAACTGAAGATTCAGTGGGAGTTGGTGTAGGAGAAACTTTATTATTTAGATATATTTTGAGAGAGGAGAAACACTCTTACAGAGGTGACTGGGAAATACTCTGGGGGTCTTATACTTTAAAATGCTTTTAAGCCTTGACCTTAGGACTATTCCTATTGTGGTAAATTGCCCCAGAGTTGATCATTTTGTTATATTATTTTTCCATAGGGGAAATTAAACATTGTGTTTTGTTAATTGTATTGCTTTTGTTAATTCAGTATTTAGTTTAATTTTTCTTGTAAAATGATGAAATTTCATTAAGTTTGTAAAAAAGAGAACTGAGTAACCCAGTCCAAAGAGTAATGGTTCACTGTTCATTTGAAAAGAAATCTTTAGTAGAGCAACCCAGGAATCTGTTCTTGGGATTTTTTTTTATTATTTTTAATAATTTAAACAATGACACATATAAAAGATAGAGTTTGTAGATACCGTGTTTTTCTTAGAAAGCTGAGGAGAATTAGAATCTAGAAACATAAATATAAGATAGGTTATTACAGTGATAGAAATAACATTTTCATTTGGGTTCAAAAATTAGCCTGATTGGTAAGAAATGCAGGAGACATGAGCAGTACAGGAGTAAATACAGTTGAAGTATTTTAGTGGACTAAAAGTGTCACCAATATGAATTACCAGTATGTCAGAGCAGTTGCCCCAAAAAATCTCCCATGATTTAAAACTGCCTTAAGACAGGGATAATGTATAGGACTAAGAAGGCAAAGGGCCATCTATATACTGTCCTGTCCATGGTTAAGGGCTTCACATGGCCTCTGCTTTCCTATGTGTCATGTTCCCCTATTAACATATTGTAATAAATTCTTTTTAATTGTTAATAGACAAAAAAATTCTGTGTATTCCTCTGCTGAATGTCAACCAATTGCTTTCCACCGTGCTTCCCCCCTGGTTCCTGCATTTCCTTACATGAATATGTTTTCTCAATAAAGTGTTATCCTGTTCAACTACCCTTTCTTCTGTTTTGTTTCTTTTGAATGAGGTATATTCCTGCAGAGTTTTATTCTAGTCATGCATTTTGTCTCCCATCATGTCAAGCCAGTGACATTAACCCTGCCCCCTTGCATTAGGGCCTCTAGGTCTTCTTGCTTCTTACCTAAACTTTGAATATCTGTGCAAAGTCATTGAAAGCTATGAGTTTTAGGAAATGGGCTTTCTTTGGATTTTTGTCTCCTATGAATGTCAGGGTATCTCAAACAATATGGGAATGGAAAGAGGTAAGAAAGTTATGACTCTGCCTAAGACTTCATTGACTTTTAGCTCTGGTTTAATTATATCACATTTTGAGGGGTTTCCCCAGGGTTAGGAATAAAAATTAAGCATTTATTCACCCAAGGGCATTTATTAAGTGCCTACTCTGCACTGCTTAGGGCTTAGCACTGAGTCAGATTCAGAGATAAATAAAACTGTGCTATATGGACTAAAAATCTTTTTGAATATTTTACTAATAAGAAAAAACCTTTGCTGAGCCCAGCACTTGATTCAAGGCTCCTTGCTGATTCAGTTGCCTTTTTTTTAACTGGAAAACTTTTTATTGTAGGTGGAGTAAGGTAGCTAGATGCAGTTTAGACAATTCCAATTTTATCAGCAACATCTGAAGCATTATAGTCTGGAATAAATTGATGTAGGCTTTCTCTCCATCAAGCTGGATCAGTGTGTTGATTTTGATCACATCAATGCCATATAACTTTTTTACTTCCTGCTTGATCTGATGCTTGCTGGTCTTGCTATTCACAATTAAGACTAGGGTGGTGTTGTCCTCAGTCTTTTTCATAGCAGACTCAGTGGTCAAGAAAAACCTAATAATGTCATAATGATCAAGTTTGTTTTTCGTAGGGCATTTTTCTGAGGGTATTTGGGCTGCCTTTGAAAACTTAATATCTTGGATTGCCAGAAGGCAAGGGGATATTCAGATTTTTTTGTGCCTATGAACACCCTTCAACACTACCTTCTTGTCCTTCAATGTCTTGGACTTGGCTTCTATCTTGGAGTGGGGCGGGGAGGGGGGGACAGACCACTTTCTTTTTTGCCTTCAGTGCCATCTGGGTGGAGGATGAGGTTGTTTTTAATGATCACTTTGAGCCCTTGCTTTGGAGGTCTTGACAGCCATTTCCCAGTCTTAGCGCTGTGCTTTTTTCTGACATATTCCATCATTTAGATGCTTTCTTTTGTCCTCATTCCCTATCATTTGCTAATAGGAATTTTTGTTTTCCTTCCCTGGGAAGGCCTTGGGGACTGCAGGATTTTTTTTCACTTCTTCAAGGCAGTTTGAGCCCCAGTGTTCTATGGATGCCCCAGCTCCAGGGCTGCTTGAAGCAGTGGTAGGAATACTGTTTGTTCTGTGAACAAGAGACAGCAGGCCTGAAAGGATTGACTTGTTTGTTTTTATGATTTATTCTGACTTGGGAGCACCTTCCAAGTCCTTTAATTTAGGACGTTGGTCTTAGGGAATGGTGTTGTGGGAAAAATTAGACTGGAGAGTTCCAGGCCACTAGATCCCCTTGTATTCTCCCATGTCCCTGATGGACAAAAGGTGGAGTCTCCTTTTAAAAAAATTTGCCAAGTTGGAAGTCTGATTCCTAAACAAAGTCGTTTGACCATTTCCCATCACCCTTTCTATGTGGGTTCCCTTGGCAATGGGGGCTAGAGCTGTCATTTGGAATACATGGGAATCTCCCAATACACTAATTCAGTGTAGTAGGAAGAGCCCTGGTCTGGCAAGATCTGGACTCTAGTCCCATTTCTCCTACTTACTAGCTGTGTGACCTTGGGCAACATACTTCAGGTTAGTACAGTGAGCATTTATTAAAGCATTTATTATATATAAACTGCTTCCTCTTTCTGGGCTCTTCATCTAGAAAATATAGGAGCTGGACAAGATATCTGATATTTTCATGTTCTATGTATAGGTTAGTATAGGTGTTTGATTCAAGTTTGAAGACTGGAAGAAATTATTTCAGTTGGTACAGATCTGATCATGCTCATGAATTTTCAGCAGCTCTCTTTTGCTTATGGTTCATGCTCCTTTGCCTGTAATTCAAGAGGTTCCACAGTCCCCATGTGCCACCCTTCTGTCCCAGTCTTACCTCACATTTGTCTCCTTTGCCTTCTCCTTCAGTACTTACCTAGCTGGGTGGCTTTTATTCATTCCAGTGCATAGCACTGGTTCATTTTCATGCCTTTTTTCTCTCTGTTCATTTACTGTGCCTGGTACATTATCTTCAGTCCAGTTATTTGGCCCTTTTGTTTGGCTGGTAAATCTTATCCATCTTTTAAAGTCCATTTCAAATTCTGCCTTCTTTAGGACTCCTTCCCTGATATCCACCTGCCCCACATCAGTAATGACCTTTCCCCTCCAGCTTCTCGAAGCACCCGGTTGTCAGCTCTACTGCCCTTGTTATAGAATGTCATACGTCATGATAATCTGTGCTTCCAGTGTCTTATCAGCTTCCTAGATGGTAAGTTCCTTGAGGGGAAGAAGCAAATTTTATCTAACTTTTGTTTCTCCAGCTGTGCCTAGTGGTGGTCTTATTTATATACAGTTAATACTCGAAAATGAATTTGATGCTGTTAACTCTTGGAGGATCGGGAATTCAGGTTCTTATATTCAGTTTATTCTTTTATTATACCAAATTGTCATTATTGGAAAGCTGTCATTTTTATGGCCAAGAGGAAGAGGTCTAGAGGGGGAACAGGTGTCATTTCTCCCATTTCTAAGCGAAGCAACTTATTTTAAAGGAGGAATGTGGGGGGTGAGGGTTTGAGAGTAGAGGACTGTGGTCTAGGAGACCATATGTAAATGACATATACCTTTGATTTTCTCAGCTCAGAAACTGACTCTGAGTCACAGATCTAAAGCTAGAAGGGCTCGTTTAATCTATACTCCCCCATTTTACAGATGAGAAAACTATGTCCCAGAGAGGTAAAGTGTTGCCCAAGGATACCTGTGGGATCATAACTCTAGAGTTGGAAGGGTCCTCAGAGGCTACTAAATCCAACCCCTTCTTTTTACAGAGGAGGAAACTGAGGCTGTCCAGGGAGAGGGAGTGACCTCCCATGGTCACATAGCAAGTATCAAAGGTAAGATCTGAATCTAGGTTCTCTGATTCCAAATCCCTTATTTCCAAGCCTTGAATTTCAATGACAACCTGAATTTGAGATCAGATTGACTTTTTATCTTCTCAGCCATTTTTGCTTTGACCATTATAATATAAGATTATAATTTGCACCTGTATTGCCAATCAATAAACATTTTATTGACTCATACCTTCCCTCTTTATAGCTAAAAGCCTTACAATCCCGGATCTAGCTGTGTTCTGTTCCTTATTTAGGATTTAAGCCTGCTGATGTGAAGTAGGAACTTAAAGAAAATGTATGTCTCTGTGCAGAGACCAGAAGAGTAGACAACTTGGTCTGTTTTCTTTTTTACTCTGGACTTTCTATCTTCTGACCTTACCCAAGGGTCATCCCATAGCCATCACTGTGCTAATGCAATAAATTGACCATTCAGCTCTGAATGTGCAGCACGTCTGTCATACATGCAGTAGAATAATATATCATTATAGGTGGAATTCAAAAACTCTTGTATTAGAGCTAGAAGCCGCCAGTTGCACATACAATGAAGAATTGTGTACTCTATATGTATCTCTCTCTCTCTCTCTCTCTCTCTCTCTCTCTCTCTCTTTTCTGCATTCTCTGAGTAGAGTAATGATACATTTGATTTTTTTAAAGGTTCTGCTCCAATGATTTCTTAATCTTTCATTTTCTTTCTTTTTACCCTTTTCCTTGATTTTCCATTGGAATTTATGTAGGTAAAAATGGATGGGGGCGAGGTCTTGGCTTTTCTCCCAGTGATCAGTGGAATGGCTTCTGGAGAAACACGTTGCCTGTTGTGCATCAAAGTCCCCCCACTCACAGCAACATGGGAGTGTCTGACTTCTCAGGGTCAATGAGATGGCTGTGAGGTTGTTTTTTTCAGAGGTTTCCAGAGGAATCTGTTACTGGTACATATATCATTCAGAGCAAGGACTTCATATCAGGAACTTTCTCAAGAGAGGAGAAAAAGGGCTGTCATTGTTGAGAGAACCTTTCTCTTCCTTATCAATCAAAGATGTTGGAAGCTGGGAATTATTCTTTTCGACCATCTGCTTCCTCCCCCAGGGACCAGTCCAGGGTTGGGCCTCACGCTCTTCTTTTCTTTGGGCTATGCAGTTTGCAAAGTTGACGTTGCAACTTCTGCAGCAGTAGCAACAGCATTTTGAAAACCTGCTCTTGCCTCTTCTGGCCCAGGAATTTCCAACTCGTTGCTTTCAAGGTATTTATGAGACACCTCTCCTCATATAAGTTTCCCTCTTTCAATCTGAGGCCTCGAGGCCCCTGTAATATTTCCTTTCTCTTCCTGATTGTTTAACCACCCCAAAATATTTGGAGCAGCTAGGATTTTGCTTCATGAAAAGCTGTGCTGGTGTGACTTTGTTAAAATTAAGGCTGCAGTTAGATTTAGGAAGACTTGTATTTGATGCCCACTTTAGGTAACTGAAGCTTCATGGCCCTAGACAAGTCTTATAATTTCTCTAGGCCTCAGTTCCTTCCTTGGTAAAATGGGGAGAATAAGAGCACCTACCCCCCCCCAGACATGGTGATGATTAAATGAGGTAATACTGTGTAAAGTGCTTTGCAATCCTTAAATTAAGCAATATACAGGGTATCCAAAAGTAGTAGTTCAGTTTAAAACTTTAATCGCTTCAAATTACACTAAGTCTTTTGGATCACTCTGTATAGATAATAGCTATTTTTATTACAGTTATTGTTCTCTTTGAGCCTCAGGTTCTCATAAGAATTTTCAATTATATAGCATTTCAGAGTTTACAAAATACTTTTTCTCACTACAACCCTGATATCTCATACTTCTGAACTTTTGCTCATTAGTTTTCCATTACTATTTCCTCCTCCCACTGTTCACCTCACCCAGTGTAATTTTTATACTCAACCTTTAAATCCCAACTCAAATGTCTCTCCCTTCTTCCATGCAGGCCCTCTAGGAATTGAATTGACTGAAGGAAAATGAGTGGAGAGAAAAGGATGAGTGGAGGAGATATTGTGGAGGCAGAATGGACAGGACTTGGCAACTGATTAGATATGAGTGGCGGTGGGGTGAAGGAAAGAGAACACTTCAGATTGACTCTTAGGTCTGACCTGGATTATTGGAAGAGTGGGAGTAACCTTGCCAGAAAGAGGTAAATATAGAGGGGAGGTTTTGAGGGGAAAATGAATTCTGTTTGGGATGTATTATATTTGAGATACCATTGGAAGAAGACTAGAATTGATTGTATAGATCTGAGAATCATTTGCATAGAAATAATAGTTGAAATTCTAATTGCTGACAAAATTGTAGAGAGAAGAGTGTCCAGAACAGGGCCTTATGCAATGTTCCTGGTTACAGGGTGAAAAACAGATGATGTTCTAGCAAAAGGCTCAAGAGAAATCAGTATCTTAAAAAACCAAGAAAAGAGCAACCCCAGAAGGAGCAGGTGGTCACTAGTGTCCAGTATTGGAGAAGAGGTCAAGAAGGATGAGGACTGAGACAAAGCTTTTGGATTTGGTGATTAGATCATTTGTGACTTTGGAGGAAGAGTAATTTTGTTTGAGTTGGAGTCCAAATTGCTAGTATTGAGGAGAGAGTGAGGAGATTGGAAATGGAAGCAATTGGTATAGAAAGCTTTTTTCTATGACCATAGGATGATATCCTACATCTTGAGCTGGAAGTGTTGGTAGAGATCAGATTGTCCAACCTCTTCATTTGACCAAGGAAGAGGCAGAGGTCAAGGAGCATTAAGTGATTTGCAGAGATGGAATTTGAATCCAGATCCTCTGATTCCAGTGGCAGTATTCTCTCCCTTATACAGTGATGGCTTTTTATTGTGAAAGGGAAGATGAATATACAATAATTAAAGCTAAAATGTATATAGCATTTACTTGTGCCATGCACTGTGCTAAATGTTTTATGATTACTATCTCACTTGATCCTCACAACAACCTAGTGAAGTAGGTACTGTTGTTATCCCCATTTTATAGATGAGGAAAATGAGGCAAAGATTGATTAAATGATTCACCTAAGACCTCATAACTAATGAGTTCAGACAGTCTGAGGCCAGATTTGAACTCAGATTTTCTTTGTTCAGTCATTTTCAGTCGTGTCTGACTCTTCTTGACCCCATTTGGGGTTTTCTTGGCAAAGATACCAGAGTGCTTTGCCATTTCCTTCTCCAGCTCATTATCAGACAAGGAAACTGAAGCAAACGGAATGAAGTGACTTGCCCAGGATCACATAGCTAGTAAGTGACTGAGGTCAGATTTGAACTCAGGGCGATGAGTCTTCCTGATTCGGGGCCTCTATCCACTAGTGTGCTTCCTAACTGCCTAGAATGAAAACTTGAGGAAATGAAAGGGTTTAGTGAAGGTTTTGGATGTAGAGAAGGTGAATACATGACTCAAGGACTCACTCACTGTATAGTAGGCACTTTTTTTGTTGGATATTTGTTGGATAAAAGGATACAAAGCACTAAAGCATGCCATGGACACATTCCCATTCGAAATAAGACATCATTTGTACCCTCAAGGGTCTTCTAGTCTGGTGAGGGTGTAACTATTACTACCATTAAAGGAACAGAATGGAAAGGGTGAATCAGTAAAGGGAATGGAGAACCCTTGCCTGTAGAGGTAGAAAGAGAGGAAAATGAAGTCTTTTTCATGAAAACACAACCTCAGCTCTGGATCTCCTGCTAATTAAAAAACTGGACTGGGAGCAATTGGGCCTTTCCCAGATTGGCTATGGCCTTAGCTGGATATTGATCAGTGGGGCAGTGCGGTTTGAAGTTCCTCTATTCTGTATCTTTTCTTTAAATAGGCTTTAGATGTCTGTGTGCTAGGCCCTCAGATGCCTCAGGCAGTTTTCAATGAACATGGTAAGTACACTTTAGTCTGTCTGGGGAGGCAAAGGGAACCAGGGCTAACTCTAGCCCTTGATTGATTGAGGAGGCTGCTTTGGAATATCCAGCTTAGCAATTCTAAGAGCTTTGTGTCTGGACGTGTGAACCTTAGTTAAGCTTTGTCCTAGGTTTTTCGAAGCAGCTGGGGCTTTGGGTCTAGGAAGACATTAATTTGTGTCTCCAGGGGCTGTACATAAATCGTGATGCTAAGAAAAGGATTTTTCTTTTTCCATTCAGGGCCCAGTAGGGAGGGGAGGGCAGGCAGGGAGCGGGTCTGTTTCTTTGTGTGCCTTCTAGCTCCCTATTACAGTTTAATTAACGAGAAGGAGAGCATTGTATGGCCTATTACTGAATTCAAGATGTGCCATTTGTTTGCATGGCATGTTCTTGCAATCAGCCCCTTACTTCTTCAAGAAGGTTCTCATTTTTATGCCAGGTTGATGCAAATATCACACTGGCAGTAGATGCCAACCTAAAACTTAGCAAATTTCAAATAATTTAGTCAGAGTTGCTTTCTCTTTTTCTTACTCATTTATGCCTTATCATCCTTTAGCCTCATTTGGGTTCAATAAGAGAGTCAGCTCAACAACAATATAGTGAACATTTCCTTTGTGCAAAGGACAGTGCTGGCAAAGATAAAAGAGTTTAGGGAAAACAAAGTTTCTGGTCTCAAGGAACTTAAGAGTGGAGTATTAGATGGCTAATACCTGGTCATGGAGATTTCTAGAAATTGCACTACCACAGAAAGAATTCTTAGCATCATAATAGAGTGTAACAAGTAGCAAAGTGAGTGGCAAAAGGCCAGGCCCTAGCCCTGGCCTTTATTGGCTGTATGCCCTTTGGAAAGTCCCTTCCTGACTCCATTCCCCTGTTTCTTCCTCTGTAAATTGGGGGATAGGGTCAAGCTAAATGACTTCTAATGTCTATTAACATTCTGTGTATGCAGGCATACATTCAGATGTCAGCTCAGTGATGCTGTGTTGGGTACATGCCTTTGGCAAAGACCTATTCAGCTGCTACTTTATATGTTAGGCATTAGGAGAGATAGAAAGATGAACAGGTTAAGCTCCCTCAAGTAGATTAAAGTCTCTAAGGCTAAGGAAGCTACCAGAAAGATATCAAAAGTAGAACCAATTGTTCTGAACTTGTCAGAGACCTAGAATAACAGTTTCAGAGTGAGAAGGGATCTTTAATATCAGTTAATGTAATCATTTTGTTCTACAGAGAAGGGAGGTAGTTGAATTAACAATGATAAGTGAATCAGAACCTGAAATCACCCTAACCCCTGGAAATAGTAGGATGAAGGATGCTGTAGTGGGCCAAAAGAGGCCTGTTCATAGTAGATTTAGTGCTGGAAGGGACCTTTAGAGTCCATCTAAAGAAATTCCCTCATTTTACAGATAAGGAAAGTAAGGCCCAGAGAGAGAGAGAGAGAGAGAGAGAGAGAGAGAGAGAGAGAGAGAGAGAGAGAGAGAGAGAGAGAGAGAGTGTAACTGTTCTCCCTACCTTCCCCATCTCTTTTTGATTGAGAAAGTTCTCTTACCAGTACCCCATAGTTCAGTCGATCTGTGAATGCCCCTTCCAATGATGTATTGTCTATGGGTGAGGGGGTAGGAGGGAGGGTGCTGCCTAATGTGCTGGTTGAGGATATATAATGGGGAAGAGGAAAGTTTCCTTACATCCTGTTGACATTTCTTGTACCACTTGTACCAATACAATAAGCACATGAGCTGTCTATTGATTGACCCTTACTCACTACAGGGCTGCCCGTCATTCTTTCTGGTTGCACATTTCTCTGATGGCAGGCTTTCTAGTGTTTCTGCTGTGTAATGTGATATATTGCAGCCTGCTCACAGCTATTACAGAAAATTTCACCAAAGGGCCCAGCAGGGAAGGAGGGAAGGAGGATTTCTTCACTTTAGCTCCTCTATAACTGACTACCTTTCACTTGGCTTGGTGGATCTTCCAAAGGCCTTAGGGTTGTGGGAAGTGCCTATGTGACTATGACTTCCTTGAAAGGAAGAGTCACAACATGACTTCTTTGAATTTTTTTTCAGTACTTAGCACAGTGTCCTACACAGAGTAGACTCTTTTTCAAATCTCTTTAATGTCTGAATTTTTTAAAAAACAGTATTTTTTATTTTCAATTCTAAATTCTCACCCTCACTCTATCCTTTCCATGCCCATTGAGAAGGCAAGAAATATATTGATTACACTGATAAAGTCATGCAAAACATTTCAGCATTTCACTGTGTTCCTGGTGGGGAAAACTAGAAAAATAAAAGAAGGGAAAAAATATGCATCTGTCTGTAACCTGAGTCTATCAGTTCTCTGTCTAGTGGTGGATAACATTTTGCATCATGAATCCCTTGGTTTTGTCACAGATCATTGTATTGATCAGTTATTAAGTCTTTCACAGTTGATTATCTTTATGATATTGTTGTAACTGTATGTTGTTCTCCTTACTTCACTCTGTATCAGTTCACATACGTTTTCCCATGTTTTTCTGAAACTATCCTGCTTGTCATTTCTTACAGCAAAATGGTATTCTGTTGGGGGGCAGCTGGGTAGCTCAGTGGAGTGACAGGAGGTCCTAGGTTCAAACCCGGCCTCAGCCACTTTCAGCTGTGTGACCCTGGGCAAGTCACTTGACCCCCATTGCCCACCCTTACCACTCTTCCACCTATGAGAAAATACACCGAAGTACAAGGGTTTAAAAAAAATGGTATTCTGTTACATTCATATACCATAACATATTTAGCCATTCCCATTTTCAGTTTTTTGCCACCACAAAAAATGCTACTATAAATATTTTTGTGCATTTGAGTCCTTTTCCTTTTTCTTTGATCTCCTTGGGGTATAGACCTAATAGCAATATTGGTGGGTCAAAGGGTATTCAGAATTTTATAGTCTTTTGAGCATAGTTCCAAATTGTTTTCCAGAATAGTTTGCATAGTAAGTTCTTAATAAGTATGTGGGGTTTTATTTTAATTGAAGAGAGAATCTGCCCACAATGAGCTTATCTAGGAGAACACTTCAGTATTTATTGTTGTTATTCTTGTTCCCCTGAAAGTAAAAGGGAGGTTGAGGGAGTACATGACATTGATGGCAATAGTGAATTCTGTTATTTGGAGACTTTCTTTGGGTTTCTTATATGTTGACTACAAATCCCTTTAGCTCCCATCAGCATTACTAATCTTTATATGGTTAATTTCTTCTAAATAGAATATAAGTTGAGACTTAAGACTTCTGATTTTCTCCCTGAGGATGTATGTTGTATTTGATCAAAGTGAGGATGGATTTTAATAGGCTGCTTCCTGCGAAGGCAAAGAAAATGTGGCAAGCAAGCTTAGCCAGGAGGTCAGCCTGACAGCTGAGACCCTTTTTCTACCATAGACTTTTTTGTGATTGAAAAAGTATTATCTTTAAGAATGTCAAAGTGTAGGGGTAGCCAGGTGGCATGGTGGATCGAGTGCAGGGCCTGGAGTTGGGAGGACCTGGGTTCAAATGTGACCTCAGACAGAGACTGTGTGACCTTGGGCAAGTCATTTAACCCCAGTTGCCTCGTCCTTACCCCTCTTCTGTCTTAGAATTGATACTAGGACAGAAGGTAAGAATTATAAAAAGAAAAAGAAAGAGAAAAAGAATGCCCAAGTATAAACAGAATCCGAGCATATAGACGTTAAGAGTAGGAAGGGACCTGAGAGACCATTGTCATCCCTCTCTTCTTACAGTTGAAGAAACTAAGTCACAGAAGGGAGTTTAAGGGTCAAGGTCACATAGCTAGTAAGGGTGGAGGTTGGACTTAAATCTAGTTCTTCCCAACTCCAAATTCAATGTCCTTTCTACTATACCATGGCCCTCTAGAGTAACCACCCCCAGGATGCCAGTGGGACATATTCACTTTCCATTGCTCATCCTTGTGCTTGCCTTCTCTTGTGGTGATTCATGTCTTTGGTGAAGATCCTTTGTCTTATCCTGTGTGCTGTAGACTGGTGAAGCCTACGGACCCTTTCTCAGCATCATGTTACAAATTCACCAAATTAAATACGTTACCAAAGGAAAAACAATCCAAAAGTTACTGAAAATAAAGGTGACATTTTTTTCCCATCCAAGTTCATAGTTCCCTGAAATCTATCCATGGATCATCCCTCCCTCCAGAACCCCTCTTTTACACCATTTCTCATGCAGAATTCTTGTTCATAATGTGAAACTGCCCACTTGTCACTTATTGAGTCACCCTTCATGTGCTCTCCATTGCCCTTACTGTATTGCTCCTTAGGTGACCTTCAGGAGCCTCCAGTGTTCCTATGCTTCATGTCTCCCATCCATAGAGCAGAGGCAACATGGTATAGTAGATGGAGAGCTGGCCACACATACACACTGCATGTGAGTCCCTGAGCTAGTCATTTCCCCTCGAAGTATCTCGTGGTAGCAGTCTAAGACTAGAAAGTATCAGATACTGGTGTATTGTGTTAAAGGGGGGGTTCCTCACCAGGAGTGTGAGGAGCACAGGGAGTGGGGGTAGAGGTAAAGCCCTAGACTTACAGGCAAAGGACTCGAGTTCAAATCTAGCTACACCTCTTACCAACTATAAGAACTTGAGAAAATCACCCTTTCTTTCTAAGTCTGAGTTTCTACATTTGTAAAATGGGAACATTATTTGCTCTCCTTACTTCCTAGGATTGTTGTCTAGCTTAACATGCTGTGGAAAAGGAAGATAGTACAAGCATATTTGTCTTGAGTCAGTAAGCTACCCAAACCCCATTTCTACTTACTTGTCTCCCCTCTTTTTAGGGCATAACTACATCCTTCTCTGAAGGTTTCATCTCTCTGGAGCCTTTTCTTCCAGGGTACTTGGCCAGGGAACGCAGGCTCATGGTGATCATCTTCCATTTTTACCTGTTGACGCCAGTTACTGTTTGACCTTGAGCAAGGTACTTAACCCCATAAGATAAGGATTCTAAACCTAATAAATGAGGAATCCAAGGCTCCAACAAGGAAGGGCCTTGTTTCTGTTTCCATGGTTAGCATCAGACCAGGTCTTCTCCTTCCAAGTCCCATGCTTTTTGCATCCTCATCTCTTTTTACCCCTCCAGGTGAGAGCTTCCCATTCTAGTAGTTATTCTCTAACTTCTTCCTGGAGTGGTCTTTGGGATTTGAATAGCAATCAGAGCTCCCTAAATGGTGGTACCATTTGTAGGAAACTATATTAATGATAGCTCCCATTCTACTGGCGTTTCAAGTTTACAAAGCACTGACCTTACCCACCAGCCCCAGGATGTAAGGTGTACAAATATTATTACCTCCATTTTTTAAACCCTTAACTTCTGTGTGTTGGCTCATAGGTGGAAGAGTGGTAAGGGTGGGCAATGGGGGTCAAGTGACTTGCCCAGGGTCACACAGCTGGGAAGTGTCTGAGGCCAGATTTGAACTTAGGACCTCCCGTCTCTAGGCCTGACTCTCAATCCACTGAGCTACCCAGCTGCCCCTACCTCCATTTTTATAGGGAACAAAATTGAGGCAGCCCTGAGAGCCAGGACTAGAAGTTAGAGCATCAGAGCTCATGGAGAGCCAGTTAAATATTAGTCTCTGTTAATATCTGCAGGTATAAAAGTTTACTTTTTCCTGTAAAGCTGTTTAAATTGAAAAACAAAATCCATTTCTATTTTTAAAATTCTGTGAAATGCTCTTGGGTTCCAGTAAGAGGGCTGTGGAAATCCACAGATGGCTTTTGTAATTGGCCAATATTGAAAAACACAAAGGTGCCTGAATTAATGGAAGAGTGACATCACCGTAGGATTGGAAAGGGGAGAAACATATGGTGGGTTAATGCAAGCGCTTAATAAGATAAAATGAGAGGCACAGTTTTAAAATGGGGATGAGTTCATTTGGACTAAAATCCACTGAAATTAGCCAACAGAACATTAGCGCCAATCAGGTCTTGCTAATGGATTTTGTAGATTCATGGATTATTTGATTTAGACAGACCCTTAGAGACCATCTAAGCCAATTGTTTTCTAATAAGAAAGAAACTGAGGCACAGAGGGAATGGGGTTTACTTAAGGTCACACAAGAAGCTACTGGCAGATAGAGGTCCCTGGACTCCTATCCCTCTGCTCTTTCTGTACTCCCACTGGTGGAGTCCTTCCCATTCCTGTTCTTGGTACAGACAACTTGAATGGTTCCTCCTCAGTTGGGAGACCCCTACACTCTCCTTTGTCCTTTCTACCTCTGAATGGGACTCAAGAGGCTGGAGCTGGGGGTAACTGGTCTTTATAAGCTCTCCCATCACTAGGGAGATGGCTCTCTACATATGGGGATGCTCCAGAAGTGCCAATGATGATAATGTGCTCCCTTGTACCACCAGCTGTGGATTTGATGCCTCTAGTTGTAGTGCCTTGGGGTTTTCAAGACTCCTTCCTTCCCGTGGTTGAACTTCCATACCATTTGAGCCTTGTAGCTACTCTAAAAGGTAAAGAGGAGAAAGAATTATCCCCATTTTATAAATGAAGCAAAAGAGGCTCAGGAGAAGGAAGGGATTTGTTCTGGGTCTCATTGCTAGGAAATGATGACAGATTTGGGATAGGATGTGTCAAGTGGACCAAAGAAAGCCAGGATAATAACTATTTATCAGGCTTAGAGGCCAAAAAACCAAATCCTCTGATCCTAGTTACATTTCATCTGAGAAATGGGACCTGCAGTACAACCCATAGAATTCCAAGGAGAGAGAGACCACACAACACACTCCAGAGGGAGTCAGGAGGTCCCCATTCTAGGCCAAAGTTGCTCTGTTACTTGAAAGTAAGTAAGTGAATATCTCTAGACTCAGTTTCCTCAGCTATTAAATAAGCTTCCAGAGATGATTTTTACTCTGTAGAACCCACATGGTTCCATTAATACCAATATTTATTAGAATAAGCATTGAACTATGGTTTTATTGATATAGGGAAGTCCCAGATGAGGGAATTCCTTCTACTTATGCAGGATGGCAACTTCTCTGCAATTCTAGGGAGTTGCCTAGAGCAGTAGTGTCACATTCATACACATAGGGACCACTTTTATATATATATATATATATATATATATATATATATATATATATATATATAT
>NC_058136.1:14212314-14268976 GCF_016433145.1 Gracilinanus agilis | reverse complement strand
AGCACTGGAATTGGAGTCAGGAAGATCCAAGTTCAGGTCGCACCTCAGATACTAGCAAGTCTTTAACCTCTCTGTAGACTTGATTTCCTCCTCTGTCCAGTGAAGTCGTTGGACTCGTTGGCCTCTAACAACACTGGGAGTTTTAGGTATTGGATCCTATGCTTCTGTATCAAAATTTGAAGAAGGCTCCCACTACATGGAAGGACTCTCTGTGGCAAACTTTTAGGAAAGTATGGCTGAGAGATGTGAAGGGTGGGCAAGGGCAGGTGGGCTGTGGTCTGCCTCACTGAAAGGAGTAAGTACCAACATGGATGAGACTCAGAAGATGCCATCTGCTCCTTCCTCTGCTCTTTGGCTCATAAAGGCGTCTGTGTTTGTATCTCACTGCCTGTCTGTGTTAGGTGAGTAGGTAGGCAGTGAGGCAGAACAAATTTTGCAGACAGCAGCTTTGGGGAAACCCCAACACAAAAGCCTGCAACATCTCTACTGCCTGCTCCTCACACTAGCATTGCCCCTAGGTGAAAGCCAGTTGAGTTGTTAGGAAGCTGTCTCCCATAAGGGGAAGTCACTGATCATTCCAGCATGGTTCTTTCCCCAGATAAACCCCAGATGAAGGCTGCCTCCTCTGAATTGTTGTAGTCTCTTCTGCCTTGCCTAAATAATGTGAAGTCTTTATAAAACACCCTGACAATTGTTCTCCTAGAACTAAGGCCCCACTGGCCTTCAGGCTTGTAGGCTTTCACATAGCAGCCATGCCATGCTGAGCTGACAGGATGGCCAAAGCACTATCCCTGAGAGAGGGCCAAGACTATTCTCTCCTTTTGACAGAAGGGAGAACTGAGAGTTGGAGAGGCAAAATTCAATATAACCTACATTGAGCCATTGGAAGGCCTCGGGGACATAAAAAAGATCTCAGTCTCAAGGGGTGTAGGACCAGGATAGTATACTGGAAAGAACCCTAATTTGGGAAGGACCTGGCCAAGAAATTCTGCTTCTCTTATATTATATATATATATATATATATATATATATATGTATATGTATATGTATATATATGTTATAATGTAATAATGATGATGGCAGCTCCCATTCCACTAGAGCTTTACAATTGACAAAGTGCTCTTCACATAGCTATCCTGGGAAGAAGTCATGTGGATGTTGGCATTCCCATTTGATACCTGAGGAAACGGAGGCTCAAAGAAATAACTTGCACAAGGTAACAGCAAGAAAGTGACAGGGCCAGGCGTGAAGCTAAGCCTTATAGCTTCAAGTACTAAAGGCAAATCTAGTACTTTTCCCACTATGCCTACCTGATTGGGTGACTGCTGGGTTATGTTATTTTAAGTGACAATTCATTGTAAGCCTTATTTTAAAGGAAAGAAAACTGAGGCTCAGATGACCTACTCATTGTCATCTAACTAGAAAATTGCAGAACCAGAACAGAATTCTAGGTCTTCTGATTCTAGGTCCCAAGGTTTTCCTTGCATCTGGAAGGATCTGACCCACTGGAGGCCTATTGTTGTTTTTCAGTTTTGTCCACCTTTTGGCCAAGATACTGGAGTGGTTTGCCACTGTCTTCTCCCTCTCATTTTACCCATGAGATAACTGAGGCAGAATTCAGTGATATACCCAGAGTCACACAGTAAGTTTCTGAAGGCAGATTTGAAGTCAGGTCTCAGACCCACTTTGCCTCCCCTCTGTTCCCCTCTTCCCCCCACCCATACATACACACTCTCACCCCATAGGAAGATCTCTCTAGAATGTTGTCCCTTCTGCCTTCCATTTCCTAGAATCCCTCACTCCCTCCAAGGTTCAGCTTAATCCATTAATTAACAAGCAGATATTATTCCTTTACTCTGCTCCAGGCCCTGTGTTAAACTCTAGAGATACAAAGAACAAGCAAGAATAGCCCTTGCCCACAGAGATCTTATCATCTAACAACAGAGACAACACACGCGGAAGACATTCGGAATAGATGAAGGGGCAAAGTTTAGAGGACAAGGCCCTAGCAGCTGGAGACAGCAGGAAGAGCTTCCTACCCAGGGCAGGTTTTGAGCAGTCTTTAAGGAAGCCAGGCATTCCAAGAGGAAAAGGAGGAAAAAGCCTCTCCTGGTTCCCCTTCCCCCATCTTTGGGCATTTATTTATCTACAGGCAGGTCATGTTCCAAATCCCCCAATGAGCTGTCCAATTCCTCAAGGGTAGGGACTGTTTGTGCTGTTGGTGTCCACTGAGGCAGAAATGGGGAACTTCTCAAACTCTATAAAAGCCTATTCTTTAATGCACTGGAAGGATATTTAAACCATATTCTTGCCTCTCCTTCCCCTAAAAAATAACAAGAATTCTGCTAGAAAACAACTTCATTTTCTTTTCAGTCTATTGACAGACTTTGGGAATGAAGCCCCATTCTCCTTGCCCACCTGAATTATTGGATCAGTTTCCTTTAGAAGTTAATTGCAGGGGCAGCTGGGTAGCTCAGTGGATTGAGAGTCAGGCCTAGAGATGGGAGGTCCTAGGTTCAAATCCGGCCTCAGACACTTCCCAGCTGTGTGACCCTGGGCAAGTCACTTGACCCCTATTGCCCACCCTTACCACTCTTCCACCAAGGAGCCAATACACAGAAGTTAAGGGTTTAAAAAAAAAAAGAAGTTAACTGCAGCCTGATTTAGTTATGCTCAGTATTGTGTCTATTATCACAAGCAGGAAATTGGCTTTCTTCAAATTTGATTGGCAGAGACAGTTCTATAGATTGACATTGGTGTCATTGTATGGTGGAAAAGGCCCTTGCTTATCTTCTTTGTAAAATTATCCTTTGGACTGAAAACACTTGAACTTCATTGCTCAGGGTTGGAGTTAGGAGATGGAGGGAAGGATATGGGGTTAGAAAAATTGGAGGGTGAAAGGAACAAAGAAATTCCATATATAATTCTCTTTCGCTACGTGAAATGTCCTGTTTTGAATTTTCCTTGCTTCTCCAATAGGACCTCACAGTTTTGATGATCTCTGGTCTGAGTTGGGTGGGCTGCTGACCCGCTCACTGAACAGCTAAGGGGAAGCTTTTAGTGAAATTATGAGTTCAGGGAAAATAGGAAAAAAGAACAACTCCTATTTCTTTAATAATCAAAGATCTACCAAGCACTTCCCTCATAGCAACCCCCTGAGGCAAGTAATATGACACATCCTACCCACTTGACCAGTTATGAAGAGTGAAGCAAAAGCAACTTGTGCCAAAGGACCCCAACAGCCATCTAAGGTTCTGTAGAAAGAGACAGAGTCATAATTTTAACCCATGTCCTCTGACTTCAATCTGGCCTTCTTTCATGCATACCATTTTCCCCTCCTAAATATAAAATGTTAGACTCTGGAGGACCTTTAGATCTTCTTGCACAACACTCTCATTTTATAGAATGAGACCCACAGAAAGAATGGAATTTGCCCTAAGCCACATATCTAGAACCCAGGTCCTATAAATTCCAGACTAGTGCTCTGCAGAGTTGTTTCTAGGAATCTGTGTGGCTGAAAGAGAGGACTTGGGCTATACCTGGGGGTAGAAGAAGTCCCTCTGAACCTTCAGCTGAGATAAGGGACCCATGATGTTACAGTTGGGGGTTGTGGTCAATAGGTGCAGTTTGTGGCCCAGATTCCACCACAATATGACTTCATTATTGACTTGACCCAACAATTAGTGAATGTCGTACCATTCACAAGGAATAGAATGGGTCAAGGGGAGAACCTGGGTAAAAAGCTCCAAAGTTCCAATTTTTAAGGAAAAATTCTCCCTCCCATCTTGGCTTTGGCGGCCCTATGAAGTTAGCAAGACCTCTGCTGAAGAAGGAAGGATCTAGCTAGATGGTCTCTAAGGTCCCTTCTATCTCCTTTGCTAAGTTCATATATATGACCTTGCTTGGACAAATCACTCCCCTACTCTGGGCCTTTAGGCAAATGAGAAAGCTGGACTCTGCAATCCCTTCTATGAGCCAAGTTTAGTCCGCAAGCTTGGAAAAGCAGTGCAAGGAACACACTTCATTTTTTAAGCAGAGTCTATTCATTCCCTATGACATCACTCTTCCTGAGTTCTCAGATAATAGGGGGGTTTTTGGTAAGAGGGTTTTTTTTGTTGCTTTTTCATATTGCTAGTCATCCTCCCATCACCACCTCCTCATTTCCTCAGCCAATGGAGTTCTTCCTTGTAGTAATAGAGAAATAAAGCACATTAGAGAGCTTGAGATCTTGGGATGCCCTCAGTTTAATCAGTTTGGTGCCTTAGGTACCTGGGAGGAATGGGCAAAGAGAAACTTGTGGGAAGTCAAAGGAAGAAAATGAAGGGAAATGAAAATGGTTTTTTCATTGATTTTTTTTTGTCCCTGGGAAGGAAAGGGTGTGGGTGAATCCTGGAGGTCTTTATATGTCAGTGTTGTCACCATCAAATCTTCTGTTTCTCTAGTAATTTATGGTTTCCAAAGTGCTTTTCTTCCCAGCAATGGAGTGAAGGAAGAGGGTTGTTATCCCCATTTTACAGAAAAGGAAATTAAAACTTGGAGTCATCACTGGAATTAGAACCCAAGTCTCCTGACTCTAAGTGTTGGATTCTGTTCATTAAGCTATGCTGTCTGTCCTGTCCGCATCCAAATAGACAGAGGCTAAGAGAATAGGCTGTTTGTTTCTGTCTCTGTTTGTATTGCCCGCAGCTTAGTGACCAACACTTTCTAGTATGTAATTCCAGACTTCCTCACTCCTCATCTCAGGCTATCAGAGTCCAATCAACTTGCTGATACAATAGATTCAACAGAGGCCAACAAGCCTTCTCCAAGGCAGTAGTTAGAATTTGGGGCTCGAGGAACTTATAAGGAGGCCTAGGAGGCTTCCACTCTTAAGAACTAAGGAAATGAGATATAAATGGACAGCCTAATCCTAAACTGAACTTTGCAGGATGTAAAACTGGTACAGAAAGTCCATCACATTTGGAGGCTGCCCTTGGGCTTCCTGTGGGCTCAAGATCACCCTGGGCATCTTGGTGAGAGGCAGGAAACTGTGATTTCCACTCTAACCTGCTTTATTTATGGTAATTCAAAGCCACTGCCTTGGGCTGCTGTTAGTCTGTTTTATAGCTTCTACCTTTCAAATATGTATATGCAAAGAAACACCTGCATTTGGGTGCATTCAGAAAGCCTGCAGACTCCTGTACTACTCATGTGCACATAGACAGTGTACTCTGAACCATAATTTCCTTCTTTGTAAATATGCACATCCTCTCTTGATGGAAAGATCCAAGAATCAAGGTGCAGAATGAGGAAAGCTTCTATTTTTTGGCCAGGCTCACTCTAAACTTTTTTTTTTTTACTTCTTTATACTTATTGGTTACAATTTTTTTTGCTATGTATATAGAAATGCTCATTTTTTTTTGGTGTTTAAGTTCAAATTTTAAACAATTAAAATTTTGTAATATGCAGAGATATGAGCTCTGGAGCCCAAAGAGACCCCCCCTGCCCCCCCGCCAAGGCCGTATAGTCCAAGTCTTTCAGTTTACAGAGGAGGAATCTAAGGCCCAGGGAAAGGAAAAGATTAACCCAAGGTCACATATAGGACCCGAGCTCTAAAGCTGGAAGGGATCCCACAGGTAATATAGTTCCCCATTTTATAGAGGGGTAAACTGAGCCCCAGGGAAGGGAAAGGACTTGCCTCGAATCATATAATATCAGAAGCCAAATTTGGACCCAGGTTTTCTGCCTCTATATTCAGGAATCTTCTCTCTGTATCATGCTAATAATGCCTGTACTGTCTACCTCCCAGGGCTATTATAACTAATGAAACACTATAGACATGGTAGCTTTTCTTAGCTGTGTGACTGAAGACAAGTCATTTCCCCTCTCCAAGCCTCAGTTTCCTTCCATATCAAATGGGGATCATACTACTTCCCTTCCCTCTCCCAAAAGTTTGATGAGGCAATGTTCCTCTACTTTTGGGCTCTGGTGGATTATAACAGATTGGCAGATAGTTCTGGAAGCCCCCCAAATGGAATTGGTAAATGCCAACTGTTTACCTTGTAGCTATCTAGCAGTAAGGATTCAAGAGAGGCTGTACAGTGCAAGAGAAGGTGCCAGAAGGCCTCATTTTGAATGTTGGCTTTAAGCCTTACTTCCTTTGTGATTTTAGCAGTCTCTTCTTTCTCCAAGTCTCTTTTTCCTCTTTCTTAAAATGAGTGAGTTGGAGCAGAGATCATTCTCTTTCAGCTCTAAATTCTATGACCTTTTTGGGATGATGAGGGAAATCTTTAGGGAGAATGTATAGCCCAAGCCCTCAGTACCTTGATTATCCCTGTCCTCCACTTCCCTGGTTCCAGATAAGACAAAAGAACCTGGCTGAAGGAGGAACACTGAGTTAGACATCAGCAGACCTAGGGGCTAGGCCTGCCTCTGTCAATTGCTCACTACTCTTGTAACCTTGGAGAAGTCCCTTCCCATCTGTGAACCTCAGTTTCTTCTTCTCTCAAATGAAAGGGTCAAACCAAATGTTTTCTAAGGGCTGTCCCCTTCTCAGAATCGATAATCATATGAACTTTTTGTGTTCTAACAAAACAAACAATGGGCTGGGACTCAGGGTACTGGGTTTCCAAACCCAGCTCTGCTGTTGACAAGTTGTGTAAAACTGAGCCTCGGTTTTCCCATTTATAAAATGAGTGCATCAGATTCAGTGATCTCAAAGGCCAGACTTTCTGATGCTGTAGAAATTGGTGGTTCTTCTTTTAACAGCATCTATTTTCACTTACTTTTTCATTTATTTCATTTATATTACTTTGGCAGATTTGATTTTGACACAATACTCACCTTCTAATGTCTCCCATGGTGTCATCCTTTTAAAAAGTAGTCAGGCAAAGCCGACTAACAGTAGTTAAAACTGACAGAATATGCAGCTTCCCAACCTTTTTATATTTTTTTGCTAATTTCTTTTGTTTTTAATGTTGTCTTCATTTCCCCAATTAATTGTTCCCCTCTCCCTCCCCAGAGAACCATCCCCTATCATAAAAAATTAAAAAGAGAAAAGAAAAGCATTTCAGTAAAACTAACAAACACATCAGGTAAATCTAAGAGTGTCTGCAGGGTTCCTCACTTACAATTGCCTGCCCCTATAAAGACAGAAAGGAGAGAGACACTCTCTCCTGTTCCTTCTTTGGTGCCAAGCTTTATCCTTATAATTTCACAGCAATGAGTTTTGGTTTTTGTTATTGTTGTCATTTCCCTTAATGTAGTCACATTGCCATAGATGTGTATATTGTTTTCCTTCTTCTCCTTACTTCACTTGCATCAGCTCATATGTTCTGCATGCTTCTCTGTAGTCTTCTTATATGTCATTTATTATCAGGTAGTAATATTCCATCACGTCCTTGTATCACAATTTGTTTAGTCATCCCCTAAACAAAGGCACATACTTCACTTCCAGCTTTTTGCCACTACAAAAAATGTTGCTGTAAGTATTTTGGTGTATCTGGGACTTTTCTTTGTGTTATTGATCTCCTTGAAGCATATGCCTAGAAGTAGGCTCTCTGAGATATGGCCATTATTAGTAATTTTCGCAGCATAATTACCAAATGACTTTTCAGAATGGTTGAACTAAATCACAGCTATTAATGGGCCTTTTTTTCCTACAACCCCTCTGATACTATTTCTATCAATTGTCATCTTTGTCAGTTTGTTGGGTATGGGGGGAAACCTTAGTTTATCATTTTTTAAGTAGAAAGTCTATCCAGGCCAGCATAATGGTACAATGGAGCCTGGAGTTAGGAAGACCTAAGTCCAAATCTAACTTCAGCTACTAACTAGCTGTCTGACCTTGAGCAATTCACTTAACCATCTTTGCCTCATTTTTCTCATCTATAAAATAAGCTGAAGAAGGAAATGGCAAACCACTCTGGTATCTTTGCCAAGAAAACCCCAAATGGGATCATAGTTAGACATGACTGAAAATGACTGAAAAATAACAGGTCTATCTATCTATCTATTCTCATATACTTATACCTACAAGGGACTTCTGGAGTTTATCAAGTCAAAGCCCTTCATTTCACAGATAGGTAAACTGAATCTCAGTGACGAAGTGACTTGTTTAAGCATCACCGATAGCAAGTGGCAGAGTTGGGATTTAACCCTTGGACTTCGTTTTCCATATCCAGTGTTCTTTCTACTGCACACAGTTGTAAGAAACATGGCCTTACCTAAAAAGGAAAATCTTTTTTAAAAAATTTTAATGTTTTTCATGGTTATATAATTCATGTTGTCTCTTCCCTCCCCCTCCCAGAGCTGACAAGCAATTCCACTGGGTTATACATGTATTATCACTCAAAAACTATTTCCATATTATTCATTTTTGTAATAGAGTCATCTTTTAAATCCAAAACCCCAAATCCTATACTGTAAGAAGGGGAATTAGATATTTAAGGTATGGTCGCCAGGAATCTAATTAGCTCGATTCCAAATCTAAAATAGACCCAAATCAGCATGGCTTTTATGGAAGTTTATTTACAGTTAGGAAGGCTGAAGGTAGGGATAGAGAGAGAGAGAAAAACTCTGGCCTGGACCAGAGGTCCAGACTGGATGAGAGGAGCATGGAGGTTAATTAAGGCTACTAGCCACAAGGCCTTTTACAATTAGAGAGGCAAGAGAAGCCTCCCTGAGGGCAGAGCCTCCAGAAACACCAAGGGAGGAGGAGAAAGGAAGTCAGCCTAACTTTCCCACGTGACAAATCAGAGGGAAGCCGTCTGAGGTCTCACCAGAGATCCTTCTATACCAAGTTCAAAGTGCCAACTGCCTCCACAGGAAGTTACCATCATATTTAAAAGACAGCAGCTTTCATCACTTCCTGCTTCCACCTCTAATTTCAAGTGGACAAATGGCAGCCTCAACACTGCTTTGGACTGCCCAAAGGGCAGTCCCTTGTTCTTGATTTGTTACTTATTGTCACGTGTGGGTAACATGGTTGGGTGGGGTGACATTATTTCTGATGGCTAGAGTCTAACAATAAATGAGGAATGAGGATGAGCTAATTCCATTTACAATACCGAAATAAACAGGTGATAAATCATATGTTTTCTTCTACGTTTCTACTCCAATAGTTCTCTCTCCATATTTGGATAGCATTCTTTTTCATAAGTCTCTCAGAATTGTCCTGAATTAATGCATTGCTCTTAATAGCAAAGTCTATTACATTTGGTTGTCACACAATATTTCAGTTACTGTGTACAATGTTCTCCTAGTTCTACTAATTTCACTCCACATCAATTCATGTAGGTCTTTCCAGTTCTTAGAGAAACCAAACAGTTCATCCTTCCTCATGGCACAATAGTATTCCATCACCATTGTATACCACAGTCATTCCTCAATCACAGGACAACCCCTCATTTTCCAATTTTTTTTTGCCACCACAAAAAGCGCAGCTATAAATATTTTTGTACAAACAGGTCCTTTCCCATTTTAAAAAGAAAATTCCTACTCGATTGTGAAGGAGAAAAGCCCTTTAATTAGTGTTCTTGCAAGAGTGGGTACTCAACCAGAGTTTGGAAACAGGCATACTTTGAAGGCAGGCACAACAGAATATATTTACTAAGCCTAGCTCAGGAAGCCCTCTCCTGTTTCCTCATTGACTGAGAAAATCCACAAGTTACAATCTACCTGGAGAAGCTATAACCCATGTTAGTTCCCACCCTTTCCATTGAGACCCTGACCCTGAATCATCTTTCCTTATATGGTCTTTCTCTACCCCTTGGTCATGAAACAGAGTTGAGCTCTGATACAGAACTAGATAAACTGGTTTTCTGCTAGGTTTGCTCCTCTGGGACCACCAGGCTCTTTCTGATTGGCCAAGGGATCAAGGTTGAGGTTTTTGAGGAGAGAAAAGGTGTGACCCAGCCGAATTTGGTTGTAGATGTCACAAATGGAAATCTCAATTTCCCTCACTATACTGTCTCTCTGTATGCTACCATCAGTCACTGGAAATCATTGGCCATTGTAGTTGCCCCAAATTTTGTTGTCTTCATTTTCATTATCATGAGTATTTTGCATTCTCTTCTCTTTTTCTTTTTTTAATCTGGATATAAATCTTCCCCATATTTTTCTGATAAATTAGTGGTTCTTTAATTAGTTTGTGTCAGTAATTTCTAGAATCTTGCACTTTATAAATAGTTGTTGAATGAGTGAACAACTCAATATAAGTATAGTCCTACAGTTAGAAAGGGTCCTCCTCTATTCCAGTTGGTTCCTGGTGACTTTATCTGCCCCTGAGGGGGGAAAAGAAATAGCTACAAGAAGTTGTCAGAGGCTATGAATTTTTCTCCATAGATAGAATCAGCTTTCAAAGGCTTGTCCTCATCCATATGGACATGTACAAAGTCACCTTCCTCTTGACCCATAAAAACAGACTTTTAGGCCTGAGAGGGACCCTGAGCTAGTCAAACTACCCCTTTTTACAGATGAAGAAAGGACTGAGGTCCTGAGAGACAAAAGAACTTGCTAAAACTACATAAGAAGAGGAAATCAGGCATCCGTTTCAGGTCTCTTTATTTCAGGTATTATTGCCCTTCCTTGTATCAAAGACACACAATAGTATTTCAATGTTAAAAAATGTTTTTCAAGGAAAAATGCAAAACAGAATCACATTAAAATGTTTTTGTTTGGAGATTTTGGAGGTAATGTTGAACAAACTGGAACATAGAGCTAAGGATGTCTTTCTATTAATATCGCTGTTTTGGTTCCAAGACAATTTGCCACATGGACTTAATGGCAAAGACAAATTAGACCAAAAATGTTTCCTCCCATCAACTGCATTTCAGAAGGAAAAAAAACATGAGATTGAAATGTTCCCATCTGAAATTGTAGCCACTCTCGCTGATTGCCCTTCCTATTATGGATCTGATGGTCTCCTCTAGTAAATGTGGA
This sequence comes from Gracilinanus agilis, assembly GCF_016433145.1. NCBI lineage: Eukaryota > Metazoa > Chordata > Mammalia > Didelphimorphia > Didelphidae > Gracilinanus > Gracilinanus agilis. The sequence continues at coordinate 14,258,056 of NC_058136.1, read as the reverse complement.
GTATGGAATGCACATAAAATACTCCCAAATCAAAATGGACCGAACACTTTTTTATAGCTCTGACTCCCTATTGGGCCTTCTCCTCCTCCTGTGCCTGCTGCCTGCTAAGTAACTCCAACCTGAGAGCTAAATGGCCAGACTAGTACATAGCTGAGGAGACCCTCAGGGCTAATCTTGAATTGTCTCTTTGCCTCCATTATCTGCTCCTTTGGTAAGAGTAAAATTGTTTTCTGTCTGATTTCTATTTTCCCTACCCATAAAATGGTCATACTGCTGCCTACCTTACAGCAGAGTTGGATGGCATTTCCCAGCCTTTTCCCATCCCTGACCAAGTTGTGGAACTTTCTAGGTTGTTAGTTCAGAAGCGTAGTACTGTTATGGAAAGAGTACTGGATTTGGAGTCAGAGGACCTGGGTTTAAAACCTTCAACTGTTTCTTATTAGCTGGCTGATCCTGGGCCAGTGCATTCCCTTACCATGGCCTCGGTGTACTCATGTGTGGAATGAATGGGTTAAACTAGGTGAGATCTAAGATTCCTTCTAGCTCTTGAGCCAGTCTAATCATCTTATCCCTCACTAAATCATGATGCCCATTTTTATCTGTTGGTTGTTTTTTGCTGAGAGAAAAGGAACAGAAATGAGACCAGGCCTGGAAGCAGTTTGAACATTTTTGGAGAACTATATTATATATAAGCCTAAGCATTTATCATTCCTTAAGTATTACAAAGGCAAGCTTAGTTTTGGATAGATTATCATCCCCTTGCTTCCATTACCAACTTTGAAGAGATGTAAAGAAAAAATTCTCAGGCTGTGGTCATATGCTTTGAGCACTAGAACACATAGATGTTTGGGGAAACACTACCCGCATTTCTCTGCCAAGAATCTGCAAATGAGACTGCAACACCCAGAAATAGTCAGTGGCTAGTATTCTAGGAATCTTTCTGGTAATGGCCAGTAAGATGCTTGATAGATCAAACCCCTCTAAATAAACGGGCAGCTCTGACATAAGCATCTACAACCACATACACATACACACATATCATGGGTACCATCAAACGTATGACTTATCAGGAAAATTCCTAGCTCAGCACAAATAGTCAATCAATCCCCAAGCATTTGTTACGCATCTGCTATTTGCCAGGCTCCAAACTAGGTGCTGGAAACACAAAGACAAATGGAATAATTCTTGCCCTTGAGGAACTAATGTTTGAACAAGGTGGTGGTGGTGAGATAACAGGTACATACCTGTTATTTATAGCCAAAATAGATATGAGGTCAGTTAGTAGAATCCTTAATAATAAATGCAAAGATGCAAGACATAAACATTCAATACAGTGGGTTAGCATTGGATCATTTTCCTTGAGTCTGTCTGGAAAGGAGGCCACATTCACTTTCTAATTCCTAGCTCATACAAAGAGAGGCTGACTGCCTGAGCGATGGTTACTCCTTTGGCCAGAAGTTAGGGAGAACAACATTCATACCTGTTGTTTCCCAAAAAGAAGGTAAATAAAAGAGCCAAGATGATATCTGCAGCTCTGTCCTCAAAGAGAAAATGGAGGTCAATAAGTTAGTGCCTTCTGCTCAGTGTCTACATAGGAGGAGAGAAGAAAAAGTCTCTGCCCAGTGTAGAGAAAGAGACAAGAGGTAGATGTCTTAGAAGATCTGTGTCCTTAAGACCCATCTAGAACTTTGGTTTTAGCTAGATCATGTGCTAGGGTGCCAGGACTGCTCAGTTCTGCCTTTTGGGCAATTGAAGGTAACGTACTTTCTTCATTCTAAACTAAAGGTCAGGAGATTCCTTTTCCAAGGAAGGAAGTAGTTTTGAGTCCAGGACATCCAAATCTATTCATTAAAAACAAGGTGCCTCCACAGTATAGGGAACATCATTTGCTGTAGCCCATTGTTATTCTGGCTGGGGCTAAATACAGAGGGGCAAGGTGATATGCTTTCTTTTTTTTTCCCTTAACTTCTGTGTATTGGCTTCTAGGTGGAAGTACAGTGGTAAGGGTGGGCAATGGGGGCAAAGTGACTTGCCCAGGGTCACACAGCTGGGAAGTGTCTGAGGCTGGATTTGAACCCAGGACCTCTTGTCTCTAGGCCTGACTCTCAATCCACTGAGCCACCCAGCTGCCTGGTGATATGCTTTCTGACTATTCCAGGCAGCTAGAAGGTAGTTTTGTCTGTTTCAATTATACTTTTGTCAAGGATGGCTAAGTAGGCAAGCTCCTAATGGCACCGGATGAGACTATCACATTATTATGCTTGTGCTATTCACTGGAGAAACTTAATATATATTTTAGTGTTTGTTAGGTTGTGGTCCAGATTCAGAAAACCAACCCTACTTGCAGATAAGTGTACCCCTACCAAAATATGGAGAAATATTTGGCTCAAATGCTAACCTACTCCATGCTTCTTCCCCGATGTCCATCCCCCTTCCCCTTCAAGCCAATAAGGCTGGTTTCCTCATCTGACTACATAGCATTTGTTTTCACTTCTCTAATGAATTTAGTGAATTTGTATTATTGTCAGTTGTTTGTGTGTTATGCCCCTGCTAAAGTGTAGGAAGCTGTCTTTTATCATCTTTGTGTTTCTCCCAGCCCCTTCTGAGGAAGGTGAGAGTGGTGAGGGGCCTGGAAATCTTGCAATAGAAGGTCTGGTTGAAAGAATGGAGGATGTTCAGCCTGGAGAAGGGAAGATTTCTGGAAAAGACCCAATAGCTACCTTCCGATATGTGAAAGGGCCTCCATGTGGAGGAAGCAAGAGACTAGCTGTGCTTAGCACCAGGGGACAGAACTAGGAACAACTCACAGACAGGCAAATTTGGGTCCCAGGTTTCCCTTAGAAACAACAACCATCCTCTTACAGACCTCTTTCAGGAGGTGATGGGTTTACCAACACTGGAGGTATGTAAGCAGAGGCCAGCTGTCCATTTGTCAGGGGTATTGTCACGGTATTTCTGCTAGGGTTTGGATGGAACCAAATGCTTTATCATGTTGCTTCCTGCTTAGAGAATTTGAGATTCTGGTCAAGCTGATTAATACATGCTACTTGAATGAATGAGCGAATGAACACATGAAATGTTTAAGCCCTCTCAAACCCATTAGGCTCTGCTTCCGGGTTAGGAGGATAAATAGAGCCTCACTAAAGTCAGTCTGATGTTTGAGAGCCAAATTTTCCAATCCACACATCTCCTAAGCCCCCCCCCCCTTACAATGACTTTCATTCTCTGCTTATTTGACTTTGAAGTGAAGATAATTTCTCATTTGCATTTGACAGAGCTCATAAGATTGGAGAGCTAGAGCTAGAAGGACCTTCAGAGACCATCTAGTCCAAAGCCTTCATTTTACAGAGAAGGGAGCCAGAAACAAGAAAAGATTTGGAACTTCACATAGGTCCAAAGTGGATAATAGCCCTTATTTCTCTGCATTTTGGCTTACTCATTTGGTGCATTTCTAACTACCTGTGCCTATCTATAAATGGGCTGCTTTCCCCATATCCCCTGTAATACACATACAGAATCTTCCAATATTATTGCAGACCTGTTAGTCACCTTGTGACCTAGGATAGTGATGTTTTGCAAAACTGCTTACAAGTAGCATATTTGTCTATATTCCCTAGAATGAGATCTTTTTAAAAAGAAAAAAATCAAGGTATATAGTAAAAATCAATTTCTATACATTACTATATATAAAATATTCACTGCAAAAGTCAGATGATGGAGCAGGTCAGGAAGCCAAGGGCCAGGAAGAAGCGGGCTGTGCCAGAAGCCTAGGGCTTTAAAACCTCAGACCTATGTCCTGTAGGCATGGTTGACTAATTCACATAACATTTCTGGGCTGGAAGAAAAGAAAGAGGCCCTTGAGAAGTGATTCTACATGTGACCCTCTGCCTTTTACATTGGAAAGGTAGACAAAAACCAGCTGCGTCGTGATTTTAGGCCACAGTGGAGTTTTGTATCTGTCACAGTCTGGCAAGAGCGATGGAGTAGGGCTCTGGGACTCTGCTTTTGAATCCCAACTCTTCTTCTTACTTACCTTTGTGATTTTTTTGACAAGGCATTGAATCTCTCTGGACCTTGACTTCTTCGTGTTTCTCTCTGCACAGCCAAGGGGTTTGACTAGAAGGTCTGAAAATACTAATATTTAGGGGAACAAGTACAGCCTCTCTTTGGACACGTAGTATTTTTATGCAATTCACCTAAACTTTTTAGCATTTAACTAAGCTCTGGCTCCCAAAGAGCTATTGAACTTCCATATTTGGGCAATGTCTTACTGCATTTTAAACATTCTTCTATAGTCTTTTAACAAGCCATTGCTTTGTTTTCCTCAGCCTAAAGACAGTCAGCCCTTCAAATTAATGTCTGGACCCAGTCCAAGCACAGAATATTTCATCTAGAAAGTTGAGCTTGAAAAAGAGTTGTGAGTGATTAACAAGGGACCATAGTGGCGCATCTTGGCTTGACTAGAGCACTAGGGGCCATAGAACTGTCTCTTTTGAAGTGCTGAAATTGGGTCCAATAAAATGTGATCCAGTTACTCAAATGCCAGTCTAGATGGTGCAAGTTTATGATGTGTAATTATAGAAGCTAATGTCCCTTATTGTGCTTTAAAGAGAAAGAAGGAAATGGAAGGCTGACTTCTCTCCCACCTTGGAGGGTCTTAAGCTACAGACTAAAAGGCAGATCCCAGAGTTAATGTAACACCTGCCATATGGTAAACACAGCTTTAGGCCTTAAATGTGACCATCCACATTTGTAAAGAAAATGCACTCCTATGGTTTTTAAATCCCCATCTTTTTAGGAGGGAAGGACATTCCCATAAGATCCAGACTTCTCATAAGATGCGAATGAATTACCAAGAAGAAAGGTGCCCAGATGATCAAATTTGACTAGCCTAATACACACTGGTTAGCTTATGAATTCCCAAGGATTGCCTTTACTAAAAATGTGCCTCTAGTGTACCATGAATCTAGTTAAAGAATCCCAATAAATGTTCTTGCTGTTCAATCAAAGGTGGACCAGGATGAGGAAAAGAAAGCATTAGGAAGGACTGAGAAAGACTCCATTGATTTGGTATTTTCATCAGGAAAAAGGTTTTCCAGTTTTCTCTGAAATGTCTCTGGCCTGCTTGGATATAGGTAAAAGACTAAAACATTTGCTTCTTTAGTTCTGTGGACTGCAAGCAGTGCTAAACAATGTCCACAGAAAGGCAGGGAGGACAGAGACAAAAAGAGAAGTGTCTGTACCTCAGAGGCTGATGGAATTGGATAGGAATTGAGATTGTATCTCCAAAGTGTTGGATTAAGATAGTTCTTTATACAGAGGCTGGTAGCAGCTCTTTTAGCCAAAATGAGCTACCACGGTGTTGGCTAAATATGTACACACAAAGACTTCAGTATATCTATGATCTCATTCATCTAGAGCAGGGGTCGGCAACGTATGGCTCTCAAGCCATATCTGGCTCTTTTGAAGGCCAGATACGGCTCTTTCTGCAGGAGCCATAAAGTCCATTTTTTTCAGGCGTTGTTACAGGAGCGGCACTGGGAGCACTGTACGGCTCTCACGGAATTACATTTTTAAAAATGTGGCGTTTATGGCTCTCACGGCCAAAAAGGTTGCCGACCCCTGATCTAGGGACTAGGCCCTTCACAGAGGCAGGTCACAGGCCATCCTATATGACTCTTGTCCATGTTGCCCCTCAAATTCAACTCAGTGTTGTTCCTCTAGATCTCTTGGCATGTACTGTGTCTCAATTAAAAGAGGCAGCACAGTGTAGTAGAAAGAGCACTAGATTGCATGTCAAAGGACCTGTGTTCAAATTCAGACTTTGCTACTTACTATCTATGTGAACTTTAACAACTCATTAATCCTCTTTGGCCTGAGTAAAATGGAAAAGTTTGGACTTGTAAAACTTAACAGATTTGAAGTAGCTCAGGTATTTTTAATCTGGGGTTTTGAAGTATTTGATATCTGTATGTTAGTATAATTGCTTTCCTTTGTAATATATATTTTATTCTGAAAAGGGTTCCATGGGCCTTACAGGTCTGCCAAATGGCTCTATAATGCAAAAAGTGTTTGACTCCTGGCCTAGATACTCTTTTTTTTAATTTTTAAACCCTTAACTTCTAAATGTATTGGCTCCTAGGTGAAAGAGTGGTAAGGGTGGGCAATGGGGGTCAAGTGACTTGCCCAGGGTCACACAGCTGGGAAGTGTCTGAGGCCAGATTTGAACCTAGGACCTCCCATCTCTAGGCCTGACTCTCAATCTACCCAGCTGCCCCCCCTAGATACTCTTGAAGGTTGCTTCTTCTTCTAACCCTCTGATCTCCTGCCTCACTCTCATTTTGTCAGCAGCCCTTGTCTTTCTCTAGTCAGACATCTCTCCAAAGGTGTCCTTTCCCATTTTCCAGAGGAGTTCTTTGTTAGTCATGTGATATGGCCTACTCGTGCCCACCATATGCTCTCCATTACCCTTCAGTGACCTGCAACTTGAATTTTTTGGAGATCCATTTTCTATAACTTGCAGCTATACAACATTGCCAGAAATATATTGGTGGTTAAAAGATAAAGTCTGTTTCAAGGAAAAGTTTGCAGTCAATGTAAACTATTATGAAATTTTCCAAAGGCAATCCAGCACACTCTTCTCCTCTTGTTCAGTTCTGGGCCCAGCCTTGTTGTCCATCCATGGTATCTGACCAACTTCTATCTACTGATGTCCAGCTCTGTGGTTGTCCATTCAACTGCATGGTATAGTCTGGGCAATCAGAATTCTCCATCTACTTAATTACACACAGACAGATACACACACACACATACACACCCCAGTTTGGCCAGATTCTTGAATAGCCACAGATGTGATTTAGAGGCTCTCTAGTGTTTTCAATTTGATGCAGTCAGAATGATAAAAGAATCACTATCTAGTAGATTAGATGACATGAATTTGTTATATGACTTCTTGCAGTAATTTTTAGCATCACACAAAGTAGGGACAGATATAGCAGATGATAGTGGTAATATAGAGTTGAGCATGGGCAAAGTTTGAGCAGATAGAGGGCAAAGTTTTCAAGGGTAGAAGAAAATGAAAGTTGACTGGGATGACCATGAGATCAAGATAGTGAAGGGAGTAGCCAAATCAGAGTTGATGGACTGGGATGACCTCCCTGGTAGGGGGAGAGTAACTTAGATGCTGGTAGATCAGAGCAGCAAGGATTTGGATTTGGTGATAAAGTGGTCCTCAGAAGAGGAAAGGTTCTCACATGATGGTGGCAGAGAGAGGGTCTAAAAAAGGCAATAAAAGTAAAGAGTCTCTCTCCTTGCCCAGTATATTCAGGGTATACTTGTGGTGGCTAGCATTGTGGCTTCCAGAATGACTCAGGTTTCCATAAGCAGAAAACAATGGAAAAAGTGTTAAACAAAAAGGTCTAGAATGAAGGGGAGTTGAGAGCAGGGATCTCAGAGGGTAAAAAGAAGGTAAGGGAAGAGTAAGCTAGAGATTGCTGGAATAGGGAGATGGATGAGCTAGATTTGGCATGAGAGAGTAGGGAGTAGTAGTAAAGGAAGGGAGGTTTTGCCTCAGTAGATAGATGGCAACATGAATCACAAGGTTTAGTAGAGGAGGCAGTGGGAATTTGTTCTCCATAGGATGAGGATAACTGGTTGACTGGAGCCCTTGCACCCTCCAGAGTAGATGTAGCTGAGTGGCAGGATATTGATATCTATTCATTTTCTTTCTAAGCATTGGGAAGTTGGGGGTAGATGCAACAGGGAAATACCCACTCATGTGTGTATACATATGTACATATTATCTGTTTATAGATTTTGAATTTTATTGTTGTTGTGGTCCATTTTCAGTCATGTCCAACTCTTTGTGATCCCATTTGGGATTTTCTTGTCAAAGATACTGTTGTGGCTTGCCATTTCCTTCTCCAGCTCATTTTATAGGTAAGGAAACTGAGTCAAACAGGAGTAAGTGACTTGCCCTGAGTCAAACAGCTAATAAGTGTCTGAGGTTGGATTTGAACTCAAGAGGAGGAGTCTTTCTGAATCTCAACCCAGAACTCTATCCACCATACCACCTAGCTGCCCTTTAATCTTGAATATTAAACCCCTTTCAGAGAAACTTGATACAAATTTTTTTTCTCATCTGACAGCTTTCCTTCTTATCCTAGGTGCATTCATTTTGTTTACAAGTAAGTTTTTCAGTTCCATTTTATCATCTTTTTTATCCTTTTTATCCATTTTATCATCTCTTAGTTTGCCAAATTTCATGATCTTTTCTAAGTTCTTGTTCTTCTCAATCTCTTTTAAGTATTTGACACTATTAATCACCCTCTTCTTCTAGACACCCTCTCCCTCTCCTCTCTAGATGAAGCATTTTGCAAACTTTAAAATACTATATGAATGCTAGTTATTATTATTATTGTTGTTGTTGTTGTTACATCAGTTCTCATTCTGGCTGGCTGGTCATTCCTTATTGTGCTCCTGCTGGATCATCATCTATATCCTATCTCTTAACTATAAGTATGCCCCCCCCAATTTTCTTTTGGGCCCTCTTCTCTTCTCTATACTTTCACTGTCAGTGATCTCATCAACTTCTGTGGCTTCAGTTATCATCTCTGTGTAGATACTCCAATCTTTCTTCTAACCTCCAATCTAGGGAACTAATTGACCAGCTCTCTGGTGGACTTTGAACTTGATGTTGTGTCTATCGATTCTCCTCCTCTCCTCTCAGCCAAATCCCCTTACTAATTGCACTATTTCTATGGGTGTGCCACTTTTGACAAGGTTTGCCTCAATTGGACTCATTTCCCATTCTTCCTTTTCCCTTTCCTCATTATCCAGTTAGTTGCCAAGTCTCATCTATTTTACATCCACAACTTCTCTCCCATTCATACAACCAGTATCTTACTTGAGAACCTCCTCACATTTCATAGGGACTGTTGAAGGAGCCTCCTAATTGGTGTCCTTGGCACATTTCTGTCCATACAACTGCCACAATGATCTTGTTCCTAAAGCACAGAATTGACCCCATCACTACTCACCCATTCAAGAAACTCTAGCTGCTCCCTGTTGCCTCTAAAGTAAGATGCAACCTCCTCTGGCATTTAAAACCCGGCACAGGCTGACTCCAGCCTCCTTTTCCAGGCTGATTATTTATTTCTCCTCTTTTTGCATTCTAGCCAAATTTATCTGCTTGCCATTCCCCATATATGACATTGCATTTCCTGTCTCTGTGCCTTTGCCCAGGCTCCTTTCTCCCTCATCTGTGGGATGCCCTCCCTCTTCACCTCCACTTCTCTAAATCTCCTGCTGCTTTGGAAGCTCAGCTAAAGCACAGTCTCCTCGATGAGGTCATTCCAGTTGGCTGTGCTTCCTTTGACTGTGGATATATTTTGTGCTTTCATGGGTATGGATTGTTTTCACCAAGAGGAATGTAAGTTTCTTCAGGGCAGGGACTAGATCATTTTCATCTTTGTGTCTTCAGTGGCAAGCACTGTACTTGGCACAAAGTGAAAACTTCTAAATGTTTGTTGCTTGATCTGATGCTTGGGGCCTGATTGAATTTGAATTAATGGTAACAGGGGGACTAAAGACACTTACCTTAGTGTCTTAATTGTAGAGAAACATTGGTTTCACACCCATATAATATGCAGTCTGAGAGATAAAAGAGCACCCTTTGAATTGTTAAAAAAAAAAAAACAAATGACTTTTGGCCTTGCATCCAGTATCATTGGCTTTATTTTTCCTACCCTAGCAGAAACCAGTGCTGTGGTATCCACACATGCTTTAGCAAACTCATATTTTTCTTTAGGTAGGGTTTGGGAAATAGATGACAGCATTACAGACGTTATCTTCAGTGGGCATGGCAGCATCAACACTCGATAAAGCCACTGTGACTGGTTCATTGTGTTTTCAAAGGCTCCACATAAATCAGCCCCTCCCTGTAATGGAACAGCTCATGCAGTGCCCACAAAGGGATAAAGCAAATTGTGATTTCCTGATATCTGAAGGTACCTGAAGCAATGTGTCTGTGTTAATAAATCTAACAGCACTTCCATGGGCCTTGTCACCTGAGGCTTTCATCACTTGTATCATCATTTCTCATTGGTCCTTGTGAAAAAGCAACTCTTGTTTCCAGGTCAGGATATTGAAGACAATATTGGCTAATGTGCCAAACTGACTTCTACAAAAATGGGTGCCCTTTCTTATCCCAAAGACAAGGAGGGCTGTTAGAGAATTGGGTCTCATTGGATTAGGACAGAGGAGGCTTGGGCTTTTAACCTGGCTTTGCCACTAACCAGCCATATGGCAATGGATAAATAATAATAGAATCATAGGATTTGGGAATCATAGGATTTGAAAATTCCCTTAGATATAATGTTGTATAGTTCTCTTGTTTTATAGATGAGAAAACTGAGACCTGTGGAGGGGAATGGTCTTGTCCAAGTTGTTGTTGACAACAAGTGGAAGACTGGGAGGTAAGAGGTTCAAAGAAGAATCGTAGAGAGGCAGACTTCAGTATAAAGACAGGGCAAAACTTCAGTAATTGAGCCACCCCCAGGTGGAATGGATGTTCTTGGAAGCTAGTGTGTTCTCCCTCCTCAGAGATGTTCAAATGGATAGCCACTTGTGGAGATTTTTGTTTAGTTCCAAATTGGATTAAATCATCTCTAGAGTTCCTTACAACTCTTAGACCCTATGATTTCGTTTGTGTTCTCTCTATCTGGATCTTTACCACCAAGTACAAAACCCAATGCAGATGTGCTTAATTAATGATTGTCTAATTGAGTTGCTTTAGTCTAACTAGCCTACAGCAGAATGCCAAAGAAGCAGCAGGGGCCTAGGGCTTCAGGGCCCTCAGAGTACTATTAAGTGTGTAATCAATCCTAGGGAATTCCTTTTATTCCCTTTTCTGCCAGTCCTTTGCAATCTACCACTCTTACTATTTTCTCTTACCTTGGCCCTAGAGTTGTAGAGCAAAGTAGCTCTCCTAGAACTGAGCTTCCACTATATGGCTCTCCATTACCTAAGGGAGGGAATGTTATTGCCACAAATAAAAGCTAAGTCTTTGCTCTGCCAGGGGACAGACTACATTTGACAGGATGATCTAGTGGGTACAATGCTGAGTCTTGGAATCTGAGAAGATGTGGGGTCAAACTCCAATTGTGACACACATTAGTTGTGGGACTGTAGTCAGATCCCTTAACTTGCTCTGAATTTCATCTGCAAAATGGAAATACTATTTCTATTATCTCCCTCTCAAAATTGCTATGAAGTTCAAATAAGATAATCTATGTAACTTCAACTCTCTTGCCAAACTTAAGGTGCTGTATAATGTCTGTGGTTGTTAATATTATTTAATTGCAGAAGAAGGAGAAGAAAAAATTGGGGGGGGGGGAAATGCATTTCCCCTAAGGTTTTAATAAAAGGAAGGAAGCAATTTTTATCAGTAACAAGCGATCAATAATTCCCCATTTGACTACCAAGGTATTCTTACCACTGAGAAATTCTGCCTGATAAATGGTTTCCATTTGTTAGTGGTTCTGTCCCAGCTAGGCAGAGACTAGGCCTTCTACAGCATAATTCAAATGAAAGCCCCCACCAAGCAATTTGCACACTCCTGATAAAGCCAGTAAAGCTCTTCCTCTGCTTGACTGCCTTTGGATGGGGTGAGGGGGATGGGCCACAATTTCTAATCTGCTGCTGGGGTAGGGAGACATACAGCACATACCTGCACTAGCATCACCACTACTGAGCAGCCAAGTTGGTCACAATGAAATTGCTTGATGGAGTTCAGAGTTGCTGTTTGCAAATGCTCAAAGAGTAGCTTTTACTTTGAAACATACAATGTTAGTGTTAGAAGGCACCAGAGAGATCCGGGCTAAGTCCTTCATTGAAAAAATGGGGAAACTGAGGCTTAGAGAGTTAGCAGGTAACAGACCTGGAATTCAAAGTCAGATTTTCTGACTTAGAATGGCAGATTTACTAGACTGAGAAAGAGGCCAGTCCCCTCAGTTCTAGTCCTAACTCTCACTAATTAACTGGGGGGGGGGGTCTTGGGTAAGTCCTTTTCTCTCTCCAGGCCTCAGTTTCTTCCTCTGGAAAATTAAGCAGTTAGACTAGGTGACCCCATAAATCCTTTCCACATTGACCATGTTTTAAAGAAATTGAATTATCTAAACTAATCACACATAATTACCAATCTCCCAAACCCCTGGTTGCTAGACCTTCCAGGAAAAAGTTTGAGAAGATTACTGAATGTTCATAGATATTAGAGAGGCACCCTGCATGGGGCAGTGGGGAGCGGCTGAACCTAGAGAGCAAGTTATAAGATGTTGGGTGGAGTACTGGCTCATAGGCCTACTGGCTTAATGTGTTGCCCATATTACTTATCTTCCTGTGCCTCATCTGGAAACCACACAAAAGTATTGTAAGGCATCTCTTTGCAGAGAGTAAAGGCCTAGAATAATGAGAGCTTCTCTAATTTGAAATCTTTCTAGAAGTGGCATAGTGGATTGGAGAATAAACTGAAAATAAGGAATACTTCTTTCAAATATTGCCTCAGATACTTATTAGCTATGTGATGGAGGAGACAAGGCACAGAAGCCCCCATGCCTCAGTTTTCCTATGGAAAATGTTGGGGTGGCACTGTCGTCCCTTCTAGCTTAAACTCTGATAGTGTAAAGTTTCTCCAAATAAATAATGACTATTTGGCTTTTATAAAATCATAGATTCTGTGTTGGAAGGAGACTGAGAGCTCATTCCAGTCCAACTCTTACCAAAAGCAAGAATCCTTCCTTTAACAGCTGTGTCTCTAACAAATGGTCAAGCCTCTGCTTGGGAATTCCAGGGGTAGCAAACACTTTACTTTATCAGCCAGCCAATTCCATTTGTGGACAGTCCTTGTTGAAAAGACATCCTTTCTTATATCAAATTAAATTGTTTTTTTCCCTATCACTTCCACCCATTGTGGCTTGTTTTGCCCTCTCGGGCCAAGCAGAACAAGTCTAATTCTTCTTCCACATAAGAGCCCTTCAGATATTTGAAACTTGTGATCTTGTTCCCCTTCGATCATCTCTTTTCTGGGCTGATGGCCCAAGTTCCCTCAAGTGATTCTCTTATGATAAGGTTTCTAGTTCCCTAATCATCCTAGCAGCTCTCCTTCTGTACTCAGTCCACTTTATCAATATTCCTCCTCAGATCATCTCTCAGACTTGGATCTACTTCCAAAGCTGACACCTACCAAGAACTCTTAGCAAGATCTTTTAAGAATCATGGAACCAGAGCACTGGAACAGTCTTTAGAGAAGATCTAAGCAAACTCCATTACTTCTCAGACAAGAAAAGTGAGGCCTAGGAGGGGAAATTATTTGCCCAAGATCACATTGGGAGTCATTCAACAAGCAATTATTAAGCTCCTACTGTATGCCAGACTCTGTGTCAAGTGCTGGTATACAAAGGACAAAAACTTGCCCTTGCCCTCAAGGAACTTGAGTCTAATGGAAGAAACAACATATAAACAACTAGATATATAACAAATCTATGTAGAACAAGTAGAAATCATCTGAAAGGGGAAGGCATGGATAGCTGAGAGTTTGGGAGGGGAGGGAGTTGGGATAGCCTGGCAAAAGATGGAATTTGTGTGAAGTCTTGAAAGATGCCAGGAAAGTTTAGAAGTGGAGATAAGAGACAAAGGGCATAGCATGCCTGGCATGGGTGACAAACAAGCAGTACAAAAGCATGTAGATGGGGAATGGGATGCATTATTTGAGGAACTCAAGCAGGCTGGTGTAGTTGGATCCGAGATTGTGTAGGAGGAGAGTTGGGTATAAGAAGAGGGGGGAAATGGGAATATGCCAACAGAGGACTTTATATTAGAAACTGAAGGTGATAGGGAGCCATTAAAGCACATCTGACAGATCCGTGCTTTAGAAAAATCACCTTGGAAGGCTAGTGGAGAGGCTCCCAGGGCCCATGTGTCCAGTGTTTTTCCTCTCATACTGTGTGCGCTCGCTCTCTCTCTCTCTCTCTCTCTCTCTCTCTCTCTCTCTCTCTCTCTCTCTCTCTCCTCCCACCTTTCTTCCCCCCACAAGATTTAATAACTCTCCATCACTCTTGTTAACTTGAAGCTCCAAGTGAGGCTGATCACTTAGGGTAAGAATAGTTTACATAGCTTTACCAATTTAAAGACTCCAAGTTGGAAGGGAACCTAGAGACTATATAATCTAAACAATACCTTTACATAATAGCTCATAAATAGACATTTAACTAAGTGGTGTCCAACTCACCCAGGTTGAATAGAAACAGATCCCTGTGGCCTGCAGATTGATTTAGAAAGCCACAAATTAATATTATCGATGTTTGTTTGCATTTTTATTTCTTTGTGAGTATTTCCCAATTACATTTTAATTTGGTTCTTGAGAACTTGGGAGTTTGAGGTCCCATATGCTTGATACATCTGTGCTTGTTGAAAACTTAGTAAGGAGAGAAACCTCAGTGATACAAACTTCTGAGATAGCCATAGCCCATTCTACTTTAAGACAAACAGCTCTCAGAAAATTTTTCCTGATGCTGAGCCTAAATCTGCCAATTTGCAACTTTTGTTCATTGTTTCCCTATTCTGCCTTTGAAGTACTGGTGGAAGGATATGACCCTGAATGCATGAGTCTGTATTGATATAGGATAGGCACAATAGGAACCCTGATAGGCATTTTAAAGAAAGGTTTAATTTGATTCAGTAAAGGTTTATTAAATGCCTACTATGGTCAAGAACTCATTAGTTATGACCTAAAGGGACTGAATAGGAGTAGACTACATTAGGCAAAGGGAAAGAGGAAAAGTGAAAAAAGCTTTAAGGGAATTTATGGGGAGAAGATGAAGGTTAGGGAAAGGGTTGAGAAAGGTCTCTTATTTGTAAGCAAGTGAGGTTTAGTCTTAAAGTGTTGAGTAGTAAACTAAATTCCCAAAGCTTAAAAGATAATTAACAAATTGTTGTTTTGCCTTAATTCTCTACTCCATGTAGGAGAAAGGAAGACCTAAATGTCAGCAGCTTTTATGACACTAGGGGCTCTTGTGGGGTTTAGTAATGCTTAAGGGTTCCCTCAGCGCACCTAGGGCAGAGGAAAAGGAAGCACAGAGAATTGGGAGGGAAAACAAAAAGGAGGAAGAAGAACCACAGCAATGTGATGGAGAGAGTACTGCTACCAATGGCTTTGACCAACACTGTTCTAGTAGGATGCCTTCCCCTAGATCTTCAGGATGACGTGCAATTTCTTTGATGAGACTCCTCAGAAAAATGATAGAATGGAATTGCGGTTATTTTCAAATCTTGATTCTTAAATTGTCCAATTTGGAAATAGTTCATGCCCTTGAACATTTTAGAGGATAGGGCAGAGAATACTTAGGACAAGAAGTGATTTAGAAGGGGTGTGAAAGCTGTTTTCAAATACTTGAAGGTCTGTCATGAGGAGGGATTCAATTTGTTGGGTAGAACCAAGCAATTTGAAAAGTTGTAAAAAGGTAAGTTTCAGCTCTATGAATAAAGGGCAAACTTCCTTACAATAAGAGATTTTTCAAAATAGGCTACAATCCTTTGGGAAGATGGTGTTCTCCCTCACTGAAAGTTTTCAACCTAGCTGGGCGACCACCTTTTCAAGGATGTTGTGTGTATGAGTAGGGGGAATCTGCTCAAATAAGGATTCTATATAAAATAGCTGGATCTCTGAGGTTGTCCTTCTGACTCTGCCCTTCTGGGACCCCTGTTCTATCCTGCTGTTTGCCTGGGAATGATTTTGCTGTTTTCCCTTTGCCAGAGGGTAAGCTGGTATGGAAGAGAAGTTGACAGTTTCATCTGCCAACTGTGCTGCTTATTAGCACTTTGCTAAAAGAGACTCATGGGGAAGGAGGCCCAAACAGTGGGTGAAAATGAGAAGTTGGGCTTTTTTTGGTCGATTGCATTTTCTGTGCTAGCCATCTTCTGTGAAAAGACGAGATAATTGTCTGATTGGAAAGAAAATTTCCTGAGAGGAATGAATGTAAACTCCATAAGGGGAGGGGCTGGTGCTGAAAGGGCTGAGTTTTTTCCCTGCTTATTTTGTTTTACTAGAGTGAACATTGAACCAGACAAGCTGTACAAGGAGAAAGAGACTTATGGAACTGAATTACAGAGTATTTTATCTTTATCTTGAAAAGATCTCTCATGAATGGTTTTTCTTTTATTAAGTAAATTTCCCATTGTAGCTCTCTCCCCCATCAATCTCTTTTAACATAATAAAAGAGGAATAAAAAACATTTAAAAATACTAACCAACATTTCAAAAAAAAGTTTGATGTTATATGCGGTATCCCACACCTATTTATAGGTGCTCCCCTCTGCAAAGAAGAGAGGAAAGTACTTTCTCATATTTCTTCCTTAAGGCCAAACTTGGTCATTAACAACATTCAGTTTTTCTTTTTTGTAATGGTTCCCTTGGTTCTGCTTACTTCACTTGGCAGCAGTTCATATAAGTCTTCCTATTCTTTATTTTTGTCACATTCATCATTTCATTTAGCACAATATTCCACTACATTCTTGTGCCACAGTTCCTTTAGTTGGTCCCTAGTTAATGGGCACTTATTTTGTTTCCAGCTCTTAAGTTCTACTATAAATATGAGTACATCTGTGTTTTTTCTTTTTATCAATAATCTCCTTGGGTGTACCCCTTGCAGTGATATATCTGGGTCAGGTGATATGGATGTCATTGTCACTTTCTTAGCATAATTCCAAAATGACTTCCAGAATGGTTGTACTTACAATATTCATAGGCCCATCAACAATGCATTTAGTTATACCCATCTATCTATAGCACTTCCAAAATGGCCTATTCTCATCTTTTGTCATCCTGGCCAATATTATGAATATGCAGTGATATCTCAGGGTTATTTGATATGCATTTCTTATTTTGCAGTTCTTTTGAGAACTCAGCAAACATTTATCAAACACTCAGTAGGTATGCCTGTAAGCATTTTTTAAGCATTTACAATATGCCAGCTATGCCTTTAGGAGTACAAAGAAAGGCAAAAATGTGGCTTCTGTGTTTAATGAGTTCACACTGCAGGTGAGAGTCAACATGCAAATGTGTAAATGGAAGGTAATCTTGGAAGGAACATACTAGAGGAGAGAGAACATTTCAGGCTCAGGCTCAGCTGGTACAAAGGCATAGAATCAATTAATGGATCATCTTGTGTAAGGATCAGCAAGAAAGTTGGTGTAGCTAGGTCGTGGAATAAGTTGTATATGGAGGGGGGTGGTCAAGTGAGAGAAGATTAGAAAGGTTGGAAGGGGCCAGGTTGTAAAACATTTTAACTATAAAACAGAGGACTTTATATTTGATTCTGGAGGTAATAAGGAGTTTATTAAGTAGGTAACATGGTCAGATCTTCGCTTTCTGAAAAATCACTTTCATAGCTTGAATCCTCAAGGATAGGTCAGAGTAGAGACAGAATTGAGATGGGGAAACCAATCACAGGGCTGCTGCACTGGGTCTAGAAGATGGCCTACAATAGGCAATGACATTGGATTAGATATGTGTGATGAGTAAGTAAAAAAGGGCAGTTTGGAATGAGGGTGGTGGTGTCCTTAGAGGACTTAGAGGATGGTGGTGTCCTTAACAGTTATAGGGCAATTTGGAAGAGGGGCTCACCTACTATATGCTTGTCAATATACTCTACTGTACTTGGAGAATATGAGGACAAAAGGATTTGTGAAAAGTTCATCAATCAATAAACATTTACTATATGCTAGACATCATGCTGAATGTTGGGAATACAAAAAAGGGACAAAAGGCAGTCCCTGCCCTCAAGGAGCTTATATTCCAACAAGAAGGAAGCAACATATTCAAAGAGCAGAGTAGCACAAAATATATTCAAAATTATTTCAAGATAGTATTTATCAACTAGGGTGATCAAGAAAGGCATCATTTCAGAGGTGGCAGGGGATCTGAGTTGGGCTGTGAAGGAACCTAGCAGTTCTATGAAGCTTAATTAAGGAGGGTTGATTTCCCTACGTGAGCAACCTCTTGGGCCAATGCATAGAAGTAAGAGATGGGATATTGTATAGGGGAAACAGTTTGGCTGACATGGAGAGTGCACTGGTGGAATAATATAAAATAGACTGGAAAAGTCAGTGGTGGTCTGATTGTGGAGGGCAA
Organism: Gracilinanus agilis; assembly: GCF_016433145.1. Lineage (NCBI taxonomy): Eukaryota > Metazoa > Chordata > Mammalia > Didelphimorphia > Didelphidae > Gracilinanus > Gracilinanus agilis. Next base: position 14,239,873 of record NC_058136.1, on the reverse strand, counting down.
TTGAGGAGTTAATACTCTAGCCTAGTGGCAAATGAAATTGAAAGACTGGTGAATAGTTCATCAATCAATAAACATTTACTATATGCCAGGCATCGTGCTGAATGTTGGGAATACAAAAAAGGGACAAAAGGCAGTCCCTGCCTTCAAAGAGCTTACAATCTAATGGGGACAATAAACAAACAACTATACACAAAGCTAGTTGTATATAGGTTACATAGGAAATAGTTAAGAGTGAATGTCCTAGAATTAAGAGTGGTTGGAAGGGGCAGCTGGGTAGCTCAGTGGATTGAGAGGCAGGCCTAGAGACGGGAGGTCTTAGGTTCAAAACTGGCTTCAGACACTTCCCAGCTGTGTGACCCTGGGCAAGTCACTTCACCCCCATTGCCTAGCCCTTACCACTCTTCTACCTTGGAGCCAATACACAGTATTGGTTCCAAGACAGAAGGTGAGGGTTTAAAAAAAGAGTGGTTAGAGAAGGATTCCTGTAAAAGACATGATTTTATTTGGGACTTAAAGGAAGCCAGGTAAGTCAGTAACCAGAGCAGAAGAATGGGAGTATGCCAGTCATGGGGGACAGTCAGAGAAAATGCCTGGAGCTGAGAGATGGAGTGTCTTGTTTGTGGGACAGGTAGGAGGGCAGTGTCACTGAATTGAAGACTATGTTTTGGGAAATAAGGTGTAAGAAGGCTGGGAAGGTAGTAGGGGTTGGGTTATGAAGAGCTTTGAATGCCTGACTGAGCATTTTGTATTTGCTCCTGGAGGCAATAGAGAGCCACTGGAGTTTATTGAGAAGAGTGACCATTATAGGAAAATCACCTTAGGGACTAAATGGAGGATGGATTGGAATAGGGAGAGCCTTGAGGCAGACTATTGCAGTAGTCCTGGGTGTGAGGTAATGAAGGTTTATACTAGAATAGTGGCAGTGTCAGAGGAGAGAAGGAGATGTTGCCAAGATTAAATCAATAGGCCTTGGCAACAGATTGAACACGTGGGAGTAAGAATCCAGGATGACCTCCAGGTTGAGAGCCTGAGGGATTGTCAGGATGGTGTTGCCCTCTACAAATAGTAATAGGGGAGGTGCAAGAGAGGAGAGGGTTTAGGCAAAAAGATCATGAGTTCTGTTTTGAATATAATTGAATTTAAGATGTCTACTAGACATCCAGTTTAAGATGTGTGAAAGGCAGTTGGAGAAATAAGTTTTGTGTTAGCAGAGACTGGGGTAGGCCAGGTAAAGTTGAGAATTATCATCATAGAGATATTAATTAAATCCATAGTCTGATGAGATCATCAGGTGAAGAAGTAGGGGAGAAGAGAAGAGGGCCCAGGACAGAGGCCTGAGGGACACCTATAATTAGAGGGAAGAGGACTCAGCAAAGGAGACAGAGAAGGAGCAGACAGACAGACAGGAAGAGAGAGTTGTGTCCTTAAAACCTAGAGACTAGAGTATCAAGGAGCAGAGAGTGGTCAGCAGTGTCAGAGGTCACAGAGAGCTCAAGAATAATGAGGACTGAGAAATGGCCATTGGATTTGGCAACTTAGGGATCATTAGAGTGACTTGGTCAGACCTGTGTTTCAGGAATATCAGTCTGGCAGTTATATGGAGGATGTATTAGAGAGGGGAGAGATTAGAGGAAGAGAGAACACTTAGATTACTGCAGTAGTCCAGGAAGAAGTGATGAGGGCCTGAACTAGGGTAGAGGCTATGTGATTGTAGAGAAAAGGACAGCTAAGAGAGATGTCATGAGGGTAGAACTGACAAGAATTGGCAACTGGACAATTATATATTGGCAGCCATTTGGGTTGGTCAGGGAGAGGGGCTGAAGGTGAAAGAAGAGACAAGGATGATTCTGAGATTGCGGCTCTGAGAGACTGGAAGTATGGTGATTTCATCAATGCAAATAAAGAAGTGAGAGGTTTAAATGGAAATATTATGAGTTCCGTTTTGGATATACTGACTTTACGATATCTATAGGTCATCTAATTAGAGACTTCCAGTAGGCAGTTGGTAATATAGGAGTTCAGGAGGACTGGATATAGAGATTTGAGTCATCTACAAAGATATAAGCTCATAGGAACTGATAGTGTTATCAAGAGAGAGTGTGGAGAGAGAGGTGGGTCCAAGATAGAGCATTATTATTTATTATTAAGATAGGGACTAGACCTAGGATTTCATTGGTATAGGAACTTCTGGTGAGGAAAGTCCCTTTCCTGGCCATTGTAGGTCAGCCCCTTCTTTGTAACTGAGAGTTGCCTAAGGCACTAGGAGGCTAAGTGATCCACAGCTCCCACAGGGTCACAGAGCTGGTAGGTGTCAGGGGCTGGATTTGAACCTAGGTCTTTGTGGCTACAAAGCCAGCTCTTTATCTGCTGTACTATGCCACCTCTCAATAATGATAATAGCTAACATTTTGTAGCACTTAATATGTAGCACTTAATATGACAGAACTAAGTGCTTTACAATCATTATCTCATTTGATCTTCACAGTAACCTTGGAAGATAAATACTATAATTATCCCCCAATTACAGAGGAGGAAACTTAGACAAACAGAGATTAAATGATTTTCCAGGGTCATTCAGCTAGTAAGTATCTGAGGCTGGATTTGAACTCAGGTCTTCCTGACTTGGCCCATGCCCTATCCACTATACCACCATGTGCCCCAATGTCATTATAATTATTATGGATTATTAACAATGATACTAATAACATTTTCCTCATTGTTATTACGGTTGGACTCTAAGTCCATTATTCATTAATGTTTTCACCCCTCATTAATCTTTCCCCTAGTTAGCTGAGGGTCCTGTTCCTGGTTCCTTCCATTTTGCTTATTGGGCTCAATTCTATTTAGTTGGCATCCCGACTTCCAAAGTCATTATTTGGGGCCCCAAGTCATGACACTTGTCATTTCATTCCTTAGCCCTGTTGTGCTCTGTGCCACTGGTTTGAATGGCAAGACTTTCCTGCTCTGAGCAAACAGGCTTATATCCCATCTGGTTATTTAATTTTGTGTCATTGGTCACCTGCAAGAGTGATGATCCACTGATATAAAATGTATGTATATGTTTATGTATATGCATATGCTCATCAATTTAAATTATATATATATATGTATATATGTGTGTATTTATATAATGGTTTGTTGGTTGTTCGGAGTGAGGAAACACATCAAAAGCTTTGAAAAATCAGTTAACAAAAACTCAGGTAATCTGCAGAAAGGAAAGGATTAGGGAAATTGTGAAATGTAATCATGTTTAATAAAACATTTTAATTGGGTTTTAGACCAATTTATTTTACGGAAGCAAATAATAAACAATAGAAAGAACCACTAGGTCATTTGAAGCATTCAAAATTGTAGTATTGGTACTGGGTAAGAGAGAGAACAGGATGGTGAATAGAGAGCTGGCTCCAAAGTCACCACATTTTGACTGACACATTCTGGTTGTGTGTCCCTGGGCAAGTCATTTTATCTCTCTGTGCTCCAAGGAACCTCTTAAATTCTCTAGACTGCAGAGAAGTGTTAACTTGCATTGGTAGAGGCTGTTCCTTCTCTGGGAGTTCTCTGTACCAGCAAAAGTACAGATCCAATCCCTGTCTCTACTGATACCTGACATAAAAGTGTTGTTTTCTGAGGGGTGCCTGGGGGGCAGGGCTTGAAATCTTTCCTCAGAGCTCTTTTCCTGGATCTTTCCTTTACCTCCCTCAACTCTAACTTGTGCTGTCCTTACAGTATTTGGATGCTTATATCCCTCTCAGCAGATTGTAAACCCCTTGAGGGCAAAGACTGCACTTTCCATTGTCACATTCCCAGCTCAGGGCCTAAAATCTAAGAGGTCCTTAGAATGATTATGATTATCATGAATAACAACTCAAACCGCATTTTAAAGCTTTGAAATTGTTTACCATACATTATCTCATTTGAACCTCACAGCAGCCCTGTGAAGTAGATATCACAGAGAGCTTCATTCTCATTTCGAGTCTCAGAGACAGATGTTGAGTAATTTTCCCATGGTCACCCTTTTGTTGTTCAGTCATTTCAGTCTTGTCCAACCCTTTGGGACTCCATTCGGGGTTTTCTTGGCAAAGATACTGGAGTGGGTTGCCATTTCCTTCTCCAGCTCATTTTACAGGTGAGGAAACTGAGGCCAACAGGGTGAAGAGGCTTGCTCAGGGTCACACACAACTAGTAAATGTTTGACCTTAGGTTTGAACTCATGAAAGTATCTTCCTGATTCCAAGCTCAGATCACTATCCACTGTACCACCTAGCTGCCCCATGTTAACACATAATAATTAGCACCAAAAGTGGGGTTTGAATCTCTCCTGATTCCAAGACAAGTCTGCTTTCTAGGACCTCTCTCTGTTTAATGAACTTTCACTGAATTGAATTGAATGAATAATGTCCATTATTACCCTTGACATTACTGGTTTTCAAATGTTCCATCTTGGGTCAGTTGTTATATTTTTAGCTCTGTTGTTTAGGAGATATGTGACCCTGATCTTTTTATGCCCCATTTCCAGGCCTCCATTTTCTCTTCTTTGACATGAGATAGTGTGGACTGTACTGAGTTTTATCCTGCCTCTGACACTTAGTAACTTTGTCATTACAGTCACATCACTTGATATGAACCTCAGTTTCTCATGGGAATACACACAGATCTGTTGAGGGTTCAAACAAGATATGCATATAGCTGTTTTGAAAATCTTGATGTACTATTGAAATATCTGTTCTAGTTATTGGTTATTATTTATCAGTTCTACAAATACTACTAAAATCAGAATCATAATACATGTACCACTGAGCTTAGAGTGCTCTTGTTAGAAAAGTACTTCGTTAGTAGAGAAAGAGCCAAAAAGATGGGAGCCACCATTATCATAGATGTGAGGTCTTTCTGTAGGTAAGGAGCAAGCATTTCTCTTAAGATGCCAATATACTGAATTACTCCAACTAGATAAAGGGATCCTTTTAAATGGCCATATTACTGAGATTACAAATAGTGGACTGCACTGCTACTGACTTAGGGACACATGTACTTGTCCTCTTCTAACAAATGGAAAACGACCCAAGGCTAAGTTAATGTTTCAGATGTGTCAGGATCGGAGACCATGAGCTAGAGGGAGATGGATTGTGGATCCAATTTTCTTATTTTACAGATGAGGAAACTAAGGCCTGGAGAGATGAAGTAACTATCCAATGACACTTGTAGGTTCATAGATCTAGAGTAGAAAGGGATCTCAGAGGCCATCAAGGCTAGCGATTTCAAATAGGAATAAAAATATGAAGGTGCCATTGTGAATTAGTTTTACATTGTTGGATCATTTAGATTCAAAATTTGAAAGTGTCCAAGAAGTTTAGTCAAGCTGAAATTCTTTTATATTTCTCAAAACATTTTATTGATAAACTTTTTTCTGTCACAGTCTATAAATCTATAATGTACTCCCAATTGAATTCCCCATAATGCACAAGCCCCAGAAGGAGGCATGTGAAACAAAAGGGTGGCACACAAGAAGAGCCCTGGTTTTGGAATCAGAGGACTCAAATTTAAGTCCTAACTCTGCTAATTCCTATCTATGTGACCCTGGGCAAGTCTCTTCTCCTCCCTGGACATCAGTTTCCTCCTCTGTAAAATGAGGGGGTTGGACGAGATGGTTTCTGTAGTCCCTTCCAGTTCTAGGTATATCACCCTATGAGTTAAACTCAAAAGGAGCACAGAACTGAATGTATCCACGACATCTTTCTGTCTTCTTCAGTGTTTAGCACAGAGTCCCATAGGGGTGGATGGCTGCTTTTTTCATGGGCAGCCCTCTTGCCATTTTCTCATCCTGTATGATTCTTATCTAGTTCTTTCCTTAAGTCTTTCATGAAAGCTCCCCCTGAAGGCATGGAGGCCTACCTCTTTTAATCTAAGAAGTACGGGCCATTATAGTACTTTGGCAGCCCATTGCTCAATTCTCATTTTTGCCAGGTAATTGGCCTACCTCCTCTCCCTATCACTTCTTCTATTCATATCATCATTGGTAGCCTGCTCACATCCATCACGTACCTCCCTCTTTGCCATTTGGCCCACTTGAAATTGGAAAGCTTCAGAGATCACAGCCTTTCCTGCCATGGTGTTAAAGAGATGGGATTCAATGTGATCTCCTTCCCCTGCAACCTTCTACCTATTCTTGACTTAGCTAATTGTCCTTTTTCCAGTTCCTGTGCAAGTTATCTATGTTGCCTGAATAATCCAGTGAGTCACCTGCCCATTCGGCTACATCTTTTCCTCTTTCCATCCCAATATGACTTTGCCAAGTCTGATTATCAGTCGAATTCCCTCATCACTTTGGGGTAAAATCTGTTTCAGGGCAAAACTGGTCTCATTGTAGCAGAACTCAGCTGCCATTTTATCACTTAAGAGTGTGTTCTTCCTGTAGCCTGTTGATTTCAATCCAAACTTGTTTAGATTTTGATCTTAATTGGTGTTCAATTTGGAAGAATTGCAATTAAGGCTGTGGCCTACTTGAAATAAGTTAGTTTGTTTTGAACACCCTACTTGCCCTGCTGCATATTTCATTTTAAGTCTTTCCTCTCACAAATCATTGCTTAATAATTAAATCATTAGGCAGTACCACAAGTGAAAAGAGCCGGTCTAATTCTTCATTATGGACCTCCTTGTTTTTAAGGATGTGCTAATCTGCTTGAATCAGGAACCCCAACCTTCTAGTGCCATAGGGACCTTTATGATGATCTTGTCTAACCCTGTCACTGTACACAGAGCAGGGAAGTGACCTGTCCAAAGTTATTCAACAAAAACAACTGCCAGTTTGTTCAGTGCTTTATATGCTTGGCACATAGTAGATGCTTAATAAGTTGAAAATGAGGAATCCGAGTCAAGTACCACAAATGGAGCCCAATGCCAGCAACAGAAAGCATACCCTCATTTGGGAGTTGTTGACATAGAGACCTAGCATAAGGCCACTGCTATGGAAGGTATAGACCAGATGTGTGAGTAGGTCAGGGGAGTGGCTTGATAGTTTAATTATTCGTTTTGATGGGCCACTGAGCCCTGTTGTTTCTGTTCTGCTGAAGGACTTTACATACTGTTAGCACCTTCTTCATTTGTTTCCCTGGGGGAAAAAAACCCTTCTCTTGCTCCACCCTAGTTTCACTGCTTCTGCTCACTTTTCTGTAGCATTTGTGTGGACACTGACATTCAGAAGAAGCCATTTTTAAAATTCAACTGTGCTGGTTGCTAGCTGGGAAGGAACTGAAGACATCTTGTCATTTCAAACCAGATCATTTTGTTGGCCACAAGGCAAAACAGCAGTAGGCTCAGATGGGGAAAGCTGAAGTCATTATCCAAAGGTCAGACTTGATAAGCAGCCTCTCCGCTGTCTCTCTCCCAGCCTCCCATGTGTATCTAGGGAAGGGAGCAGGAAAAAGAAATCCAGTCTCAGAAAAGCCTTTATTAAATATCTATCTGCAAAGGAGGGGTGTTGTGTTCAGGGGACAATGTACTGGATTTGAAATCAGGAATCTGGATCCACATCCCAGACTTTAACTGCCTGTGTCATCCTGAGCAAATCACTTATCCTTTCTTGGTCTCAGTGTTCTTCTTGATCAAATGGAGGAGTTGAACTGGATTGCTACAATTTCTTCCAGTTTGAGTATGTCATCCCATGATGTTGAGGCTGTTCTACATAGACACTGCAGAGGGAGACGAGCCCTAGAGAAATGGCTAGCTGAACCAGCTTGAGCTAAGTAGGGTCAGCCTCATTTCCAGCAATTTAGAATCATCATCATAATAATGTCAACGATGATGGTGGTGATGACATATTTCTGTAGGATTTTGGGCGGGGGGCGGGGGAAAGAAGGGGAAATGTGGACCTATAAGTTTCTTTGTGGGAATGCCTGGAATATGGACCCAGGGACATGCTCAAAGGGGGCTGATTGTTAAATTTTCAGGGTGAGCATTTATACCTCAGAAATCTTCAAATGCTACAAATCCAGGGCTTGATTTGTTGGTTGTCTAGACTTAAGAAATTAATGCAGAAAATGCTTATAATTCAGATTAAACTTAAATACAGGTCAAGGATACATCCCCTATTTATCCTCCCTCCACCTCCACACACAGTCAATTATTGTTGTTGTTATTATTTTTAAACCCTAGTTTCTGTCTTAGAATCAATACTGTATATTGGTTCCAAGGCCTTACAGTCAATTATTAAGCATTTCCTAGTACACTCCTGTGTCAGACCTCTCCACAAATTCCCATGTGCAAATTGTTTTAAAGAATTGCCCCAGGGCACCAAGAGATTTGATGAGGTTCCCATAGTCACATAGCCAGTATGTAAAAGAGGCAGGTCTTGATCTGGAGATGTCCCAGACTCCAAGCTGAGCACAGCATTGTGCTTCTATTGCACTGTACAGTTTCCAAGCTTTTTCGCAACAACTATTACATTTAGTATTTCAGGATTTGTGACTAAGGAGTGTCTAATCAACTTTAAAAGGTCTAAAGTAGGAAAGGACTTCAGAAAGCATCTCATCCAACTTCCTTATTTTATAGAAGAAAATGAAGCTCAGGGATGCCAAGTGGCCTAGCTTACCCACAGTCCCATGGGTCAAAAGCATCAGAGGTAAGTTTTGAACCCAGATCCTCTGACTCTAGAGTCAAAGTTCTTTCCATTTTACCATTCTGCCTCAATTATTATTCCCATTTTATAGATACAGAAATTGAAGTTAAAAGAGGTAAAGCCCTTTGTCTCACTTCATAATGGATAGGGTTTAAGCCCATACTCAAGGCAGGGTTTTCTCACTTCCAGGCTAGTCTAGTGTACTTTCCTTCACACTGTGGCCTCTGAGATGCTTCAGGTAGAGAAGGATCCTGTTAATGTTCTCATTGGGACCTTGGATTCATTAGGCCTTGAATAGCTTCTTATGGAATATACTTCAATGGAGTTGAGGCTCTGTGTGCACCCTACTTGAACCCACTGTTTCCTTTGGGACCTTTCTCATTCCCTCTAGTTCTTGCCTGCATTGTGCATATGCTTTCAAATTAGTTTTATAAGAGAAAAACAAGATTTGGGATGAAAGACTGTATTAGTGCCAATTTATCCAGGAGAGTTTATATAGTCTTAGGAGGTGTAAATATTGTCTTCAAAGACTCATGTTGTTGGAGCCATACGAATCTTATCCAGTTGAGCTTTATTGAATTTCAAGTCAACTGGTATCTGTTGCCTGCCTTGGTGAGGACAAAGTGCTCTGCTTAGAATTTTAGAGTTAGGAATAATGAAATTGTGTGGTGATAATATCCCGTATTGATATATGACATGTCTCTGACCTTATGGAGCTGTGCCTAGTAGAAGTTTTAAAAAATAACTCCTTTTTGTTTACCCCTTGCAACTTTATGAGAAAATATCCTATCTGGCCACTAGGGCACATTTTATTCCCATTTTGCAGAGGAAGAGATGAAGACCCAGAGAAATATTATGCTTCTCTCTCTATATATATATATATTATAATGCTTGCCTATAATGTCTTATAGATTCAAAAAATGTTGGAGCCAGACCTTAAATGCAATTCTCTTGACCCCAAGTGCCATTCCCTTTCTAGTATATTGGTTTCTAGATAAGAGGGCCTTGGATATGGATTTCAAGGCCTGAAATTAAAGTTGATTTTGAGTATGAACATTTAGGTAGATGTGTCTAATAGGTCAGAATTCAGTTTCCTTTGTACCACTCTATTTCAGCTCTTATTCATCTTCCCCAGTATGTACCAGAATGCAATTGGACAATTGATAAACAATTAATAAATGCCTACTGTGTGCCAGGTATTTTTTTTTCAATTTAAAAAATTTTAATAACAAATTTCCACATGATTTTTCTTAAGTTATATAATCCAAATTGTCTTCTTTCCTTCTTTCCTTCTCCCAGAGCTAGCAAGCAATTCAATCTGGGTTATATATGTATTATCACATAAAACCTATTTCCATATTGTTCATTTTTCTAAGTAAATAATTTTATAAAACCAAAACCCTAAAACATATGTCCAAATAAACAAGTGATAAATCATATGCGTCCATCTGCATTCTCACTCCAACAGTTCTTTCTTTGGAGATGAATAGCATTCTTTTTCATAAGTCCCTCAGAATTATTCTGGATCATCGCATTGCTCTTGGTAGCTAAGTTTATCACTTTTGATTGTTCCACAGTATTGCTGTTACTGTGTACAATGTTTTCCTCGTTCGGCTTATTTCATTCTGCATCAGTTCACGTAGGTCTTTCCGGTTCTTTCTGAAATCATCCTGTTCATCATTCCTAATAGCACAATAGTATTCCATTACCATCATATACCACAATTTGTTCAGTCATTCCCCAACTGAGGAACATCCCAATTTTTTCCAATTCTTTGCCACCACAAAAAGTACAGCCATAAATATTTTTGTACAAACAAATGGGAATCCTTTCCCATTTTTTTATCTCTTTGGGTTACAGACCCAGTAGTGGTATTACTGAATCACAGGGTATGCATTCTTTTATAGCCCTTTGGGCATAATTCCAAATTGCTTTCCAGAATGGTTGGATCAGTTCACATGGGTGCCAGGTATTGTGCTAAGTGTTAGCCAGAGTGGAAACATATTCATTGATAGGCCCAGAGAGCCTTTGGCAACTCCAGGAGTTTTAAGAAGATGTAATAGAATTGTCACTCCCATTAAACTGTAAAATGACTGTTTCTAACTGGAGGAGATTGTTAATTCTGTTGGACACCAATCCCAGGAAGGGGAACTACAACTAAGGGCATTGGGCTAGCTGCTGCAGCTTTGGACTGGAGTAGAAGTTGTTATCTAGTTGAGTTGTCTGCAACTTCAAACTGCCTAGCTCCAAAAAGGAAGACACCTGTTAAGAATGGGCTTGCAAAACCTATTTTGTTAGACTTCATTAAAAAGAAAAGTATAAGCTGATTAGGCAAAGTTCCAAAGATTCATTAGTTTATTAAAATGGATTGAAATGAGTGTTAGAGAGATTTAAATAAATTAACCTTTAATGAGTACCCAGGGGCCACTGGAAAAGAATGACAGAGGATTAGGGGTATTTTGTCTGATTGTTGCATAATGCACACTGATTAGGTTTTTCTTTTTCTTTTTTTTTCTGAATGTGCATTGCTTGGTAACAATACTAATAAATAAAAAAGATTAAATTTAAAATATCTCTAGATTGTAATTGTTGCCTACTTATATGTGTATACAAATACCCAGCTTCAATTTCCTACTAGGCACATTTGCATTTAAAGGAGAAAGTTTGCAGAGGGAAATTCCTACCTCTGAGTTGACTCAGAGATGAGAGAAACTTGGGTCAATAAAGTTAATTTCCTTCTTAGCATGCTGATCTGCTTGGAGCAGTTGATTCTAAAACAAGGCCCTATGTCCCTTCTGCCTGAAGTGTTACTAATTGACCCAAAAGTTATTTTGAAGATGGGTTGGCATTTTGGTGGACTGCAACCTCCGTGTGGATCAGGGGAACAGCATGGGAACTCAAAAAACTCATCATCACAAACTCCTAGGATTTTAGAAATGGAAGGGATCTCAAAAGGCCAGCTCATCCTATCCGTCTCTGAAAAGAGAATGCTCCATGGGGCATACTTGACAAGTGGCCATTTAGCCTTTGCTTAAAGGTTTCTAAAGAGCAGGAATCCTCTACCTCTCAAGACAGCCCTTTCCATGTCAGGGTAGATAGCTCTCATCCTGATGACCAGCCTACATCAGCCTTTTTGCAACTTCTGCCTAGTTCTACCCTCTGGGGAGACCAAATTGAACAGTTCTTATTTCTCTTTCACATGGTAGCCCTGCAGATACATACTGAGGAAACTATGATCACAGAGAGTTGGAAGGGACCTTAGAAATAATTGAGTTCACCCCCCCCCTTTTTTTACAGAGGAGGAAACCGAGGCCTAGGAAGGTCAAGTGTCTTCCTCAAGTCATATGGGCAGTAACTGGCAGAGCCAAGATTCAAACGCAGTCCCTCTAACTCCAAATCCCTGACCCTTTCAAACTGTGCCACACTGCCCTGCCAACTGGAATCACAGTGGTTAGATCACTGGTGCTGAAGTCAGGAAAACCTGAGTACAAATCCAGCCTCAGATGTTTACTAACTGTATGACCCCAGCCAAGTCATTTCACCTCAGTTTGCCTCAGTTTTCTCAACTGTAAAATGAGGATAATAACAGCACCTACTTCCCAGGGGTGTGTATGGATCAAATGAGATACTATTTGTAAAAGCACTTAGCACAGTGCCTGGCACATAGCAGGCACTAAATAAACGCTTATTTCCTTTCCTCCTCTATTCCCTTCCCATTGAAGTCACCTCTAATATCATCCATAAATTTTATCGGCTCCAGCTTAAACAGCTCCACTTCCTTAAATTTATCCTCATGTGGCATAAATTCCAGGCTCTTCAGCATCCTGACTGCTATCCTCTGGATACTCTCCAGTTTATCCATAACTTTATTAAAAATGTCCTAGAAATGTGTTAGTTTTCAGACTCTGTTCTTTTTCCTTTTTTGGAAATCAAGAAAAAACTTGCCTCTTTCAATCCTAAATCTTTCTCCTCTCTCTCACACCCTACAATCTTTCAGATATCACTGATTGTAGGTCACCAATCTCATCTGCCAGATTTTTCTATAGCCAAGGATGTAGGAATTGTGTGATATGAATACAACTGAGGCAGCTAGGTACACTTTTACTACCATCTTATCCATTTTGTGTGTTAGTTCCCTGTTAGCCACTTTCGTTCTGTCCTTTCCAGGCCAAAGATTATTCTTCCTATCAGAGAAAACAGAAGTGAGATAAGAACTGATGAGTTCTATCTTCCCTATGTTTTCATTTGAGACTTTAAAATTTTTTCATTTGAGATTTGAGATTAAAGTTTCCCAAAGGGGCTACTTTGGTTGCAGCTCCAAAATTTTGGTATGACAGTTTCTTGTTGTAATTTTCTTTAATGAAAATTATATTGTTTCTTTTATTTGTTCTTTGGCTCACCAATTATTTAGGATCGTTTAATCTCCATTTACATTTAAATCCTTTCTTCAGAGGCCATCTATTGATTATATTTTTATTTTGTTATGGTCAGTCAAGACCATATTAATATTTTTTCTTCTGCATTTGTTTTTTATGCCCTAGAGCAGTGATTCCCAAAGTGGGCGCTACCATCCCCTGGTGGGTGCTGCAGCGATCCAGGGAAGCGATGATAGCCACAGGTGCATTTATCTTTCCTATTAATTGCTATTAAAATTAAAAAAATAATAATTTCCAGTGGGCTAAGTAATATTTTTCTGGAAAGGGGGCAGTAGGCCAAAAAAGTTTGGGAACCACTGGTCTAGAATATGGTTAGTTTTTTGTAAAAGTGCTATACACAGCTGAACAATGTATGCGTTCCCTTCCAGTCACATTCAATAATCACCAAAGATAATAAAACCATCTATCTTTTCTACAGTTGTATTCAGGTCCTCAACTTCTTTCTCAGTGAAACCCCATGGTTAAATATGAGGTATGGGTGTGGCAAAGGAGACTGGCAAGTGGTCAGGATAACATCATCAGCATTGGAGAACCAGGGGAGAGAAGGGTCCCAAAAACCCAGTGAGAAGAGAGTACACAGGAGGAGGAAGGTGTCAGTCCTCATTGCTATTATATCATGTTTCTATGTCAAGCTTCTGATCTATTCTCCAAACTCTTTCTGTCCATGCTGCAATCTGATGGCAAGGGCAATTTTGTTTCTTGCCTCCATTGCCCTTGACTCCAGGGCTCTCTGCCATGCTTGCCCCTCTGGTGCCAAGATTTCTTCACAAGATATCTGACGTTGCCCATCCCCACCCATTCTCTCTGTTTAACCTTTCTATTTCCTTTTGAATAAGGTATAGCCTTTTAGCACCACATTCTAGTCATAGGTTCAATCTTACCCTTTTTATTTCAGGATCTCGGGTTCATCTTTCTTGTTATCTGAATTTCATGCTAGACTGTATTAAGAAAAGCTTTCTGAGTGTGTGTTTAGAACATTGATTTCACAGGCATAAGGTACTCCTGGTATAGAAATTCCCTTTGCTGATGGAGAACATTTGTAACTTAGACTTTAGAGAATTGCTTAAATCACTATGGCACAGAGGAAAGAGCCCTAGATCTGGTCAGAGAATGTGGAGTCAAATTCTGCCATTGACACTACTTATGTGACCGTGGGAAAGTCTTGGGCTTAAGTGACCTCTGAAGCCTAGATTATAGTAGATTCAGCACTGGCCCTTGAGTCAGGAAGACCTAAATTCAAATTCTGCCTCAGACACATATCAGCTATGTGACCCCAGGCAAGTCACTTAATCGCTGTCTGCCTCAGTTTCTCCAACTATAAAATGGGGATTATAATGGCACCTCCTTCCCAAGGTTGTTGTAAGGATCAAATGAAACAATGGTTGTAAAGCACTTAGTATAGTGCCTGGCACATAGTAAGTGCTCAACAAATGCTTATTCCTTTCCCTATCCTCTTCTAGTTGTAAATCTGTGGTGGTATAAAGTGGCTTGACCACAGTCACACAGTTTGTATAAGAGGCAGGTCTTTAACCTAGATCTCCCTGTCTCTAAGCCTTTATCCACTCTGCCACACTTTCCAAGAGAAGGAATTTGATAGTCCTGTTGCATTCTGACATGGACAGACTACATTTGGAGAATCCGGGCCACCACATTTTACAAAGGACATTGGTGAGCTGGAAAGTATCTGTCTATAGGAGAGTAATCAGAACAACCAAAGCCAGCCCCCAAAATGGACTGGGCTGCCTTGAGAAGTAGGAATATCATCCTTCATAGGACTTCAAGAGGGACTGAATGACCTCTGTCAGATAATTCTCCTGGTCAAGTTCAGGTTAGATGAGATGGCCTCTGGGGACCTATTTTAGGAGATTCTGTGATTTAAGCATCTCAAACCCATTTCTGGGCTGGCTAGGACACTTCTTTGGAAATCATCCACCCCCTTCATTTTACACATGACAAAATAAATCAAGGCCTACAGAGGAAGCATTACTTGTCTGTGATCCGACATATAGTAAGTGGCAGAGGCAAAATTTGAATCCAGTCTTCTGACTCCAAGTGCAGCACTCTAGCCTCTACAGTAGAGGTGTTAAAGGAGTATTCTGATAGGGCCTCAAAACTCCAGGGTATCTGAGTGAAGCTGAATCAGATTAAAATATGATTGAGAAATGTTTAACAAAATAAAAATACAGTCATACATAGGTAATATTAATTTGTGGTTTTCTAAGTTAGTTTGTTGGCAGCAGGACGCACTTTCTATTTCAGTTTGATACCACTGCTCTACAATACTCTGAATGGGAAAGGAGGATCAGGGAAGACCTTCCTAAAGAAGGTGGCTTGAGATCTCTTACCCACGTTGTACTGATATTACTCATTATGGTTATGTGCCTACACGTCTCTTCTTTTCTCCTCTTCCCCATCTAGCCACAGTAAAAATAGGGTAGCATGTTTTGTTAATTCCAAGTTTATTACAGCCAGCACAGGTTGACACCCTGCAGATTCTCTGCTTTTCAGACCAGTGATTGGCCAGGAAGTTCAGTTACCCAGAATTCTCAGTTTCTTGAACACTCTGGATGAAGAGAATTTTTTTTCTGTCCTGTATCCTGGTAGCCAGATAGTAAGATCTAAGGCTGTGTTTGGTGGACCTATGACATGTGTGCTGGAACATGCCAGAGGGGGCTGCTCCCCTCCCCCTCTCCATGAAAGTCTAAGGACATTTCTCACATGACCTGCCCCTCTACCCAGCAGCCCAGTGGGAACACTTCCTTCTTCACCCTGTCTGGGGTAAGGGTGCGGCTCACATGCAGTGTAAGGGTTGCACTTTGGGCACTCAGTCTCTAAGGTCTTTAAAAGATTTGCCATCACTGACAGTCTAGTTGTCTTCAAGTAGTATAGCTACAGTACTTAATCTCTATTGAGTATTGAGGCATTTTCTAGTCTATTCTTTGTTCTTACTATGTATTAGAATACCAGCAAAAGATGGAAGAGGAAGTATTTTTACTTTATGTAATGATACCTTATTATCAAGTAAGAGGTAAGTTTGCTTTATTTTTCTTGGAAATTCATTGGAATCTCAATGTAAGATGCTTCAGGCTATAGGCCACAGAGTCATAGAGCTGAGACTGGAACTCCAGTCTTCTGACCCCAAATCCAGGTCTCTTTCCATTGTACCCATGCTCCAAAGATAAAAATCTTCATGTGGGAAGTGGATTTTGATCATAGGGTTCAAAGAAAGGAGAGCACCTTCCCTTGTTTGTCTGGCTCTGTTAGCTTAGAGGTAAGGGTGAATTAGGAAATTAATCTGGTTCTGTGGTTTATGGCAAAATTGGAATGTAATTTAGCATTTCCACATGAATTTATGTTCAAATGCATAGGCAAGAAATCATAAAAACTCAAAAATAGGTGACTGAAAAGTGGATATGTGTTTCAATCTAGGTGAAGCCAATCAGAGATGATTTCTGGGAATATATTCTAGATGTGTAGGTGTACTGAGTCTAAGAAGAAGACTCTTCCAAGAATTCAAAGTAAAATGTAAATTTCTTGAAGGCAGAGACTGGTTTTCATTTTTGTCTAAGGACTCCCAACACCTAGAACAATACTGAAGGATAGTAGGTGCTTAATTAATGCTTGGTTTTTGTTGTTAAAGGTATGTCCCATTTATTTTGAGAAAAAGGTTTGCAGTTGAATGGGAATGGTTTGGTTTGGTTAATGCCCTCTCTAGTAACATGAATATTATTATTTTTTTAGTGTGTTTGCTCTCTGATGAATGATCTAAGGGTTGGTGTTTGTTGTTCAGTCAGTCTCTTCATGATCCAATGGTTTGTCATTTTCTTCTCTACCTCATTTTACAGATGGAGAAACTAAGGCAAACAGGGTGAAGTGACTCACCCAGGGTCATATAACTTATAAGTATCTGAGACTAGATTTGAACTCAGGATGGTGAGTCGTTCTGAATCCAGGTTCAGCATTCTATCCATTGGGCCCAGGGTAGATATTTTTATAATTATATCATCATGGGTTGTCAGAGATGAAAGTTGATTTAGAGGTTATCTTGTCTAACACTCTCAAGTGCCTGAAATGGAAACAAAGTCCTAGATTAAGAAAATGACTTGTCCAAAATCACACCTATAGTAAAGAACAAACTCAGGACTTCAAACCCAGTGCTATTTTCACAACTCCAGAATTATGTGACTTGCTTTTGCACAGTATTCCCACTTTTATATTTTTAAAAATTCATTCTCTTGTTGTGTCTATAGTTTATACAATATAATACAGCTGATAGTTCTATGATGATTTGGGATTTACAAACATTCTGTCTTTTAAAATAAATTTATTATTTATTTATTTTTGACATTATTTTCTTTTTTAATTTTGAGTTCCAAATTCTCTCCCTCCTCCTTCCTCCTCCCCTCTGAGAAGGCAAGCAATCTAATTTCAATTAGACATGTGAAATCAGGTAAAACTCATTTCCATATTAGCTATATTGCAAAAAAAATTTTTTTTAAATTTTAATGAGAAAATCATACTTCAATCTGCACTTAGAGTTCATCAGTTCTCTCTTTTTTCATCACTAATCCTTTGGAATTATCTTGTATCATTTTATTGATTAGAGTGGCTGTCTTTCATAATTGATCATCATTATTACATTGCTATTCCTGTGTACAATAATCACAGATATTCTTTCACTCAATCCTAGTGACCAACCTATAAAACTGACAGTAAAAAATATTAATTACTATCCCCATTTTACAGGTGGGGAAACTGAAGCTTCAGAAGGTTGTGATTTGTAATTTTGGAAGGGCCCCTGGAAATCATCTAGTTTGTTATGATGAAGCTGTTATTTTAAAGATCAGAAAGGATGTGGGACTTTTCCTAGGTCACATTTTTGTTATAGGGTGATCTAGGTGTGGAAACACCCTTTGCACATGACATATGTGATAATTAGATTAAGTCTACCTTGCCCATCTTTAGATTTAATCACCAAAGGTGAGAATACATTTACATAAAAATCAGTTTTGACTTGAGGTTGTTCCTTAATTGGGGAATTTTCCCCTGGTGACCAAATTTTAATATATTTGACCAAAACCCCTTTTTCCCCCTTACATGTGGATATCCTTAACAGAGATTTAAATTGGAAAGAAACCTTTTAGGTTATCAAGTCCAATGTCTTTCTTTTAGAAATGTAGAATTGAGGCCCAGGGAGGTAAAGTGACCTGCTGGGGCAATAGGTTTCAGAGGCAGGACTTGGTCCCAGGCTGTGCCTAACTACAGCCCTGTAGATACCCAGCCTTACTGCCTTGTTGCTTATTTATAGCACCCAAAATCTTATGAAGGACTTTCCTCTAGACATTTCATCAGCTGGGTAACCTAGGGCCATGGTGGTGAACCAATGGCATGCTTGTCACTCCAAGCCCCCTCTGTGGGCATGCATGCTATTGCCCCAGCACAGAGTTTGCCAGAGTTTGTCACTAGAAAGCCAGAGGGACAAGGGCTGGGCTGCTCCCCTCCCCTTCTCCACATGCACCTGAGGACATTTTTCACATCACCCACTCCTCTAAATGGTTTGCCATCACTAACCTAGGGCATATTACTTCTTTCTGGGCCTCAGTTTCTTTATCTGTGAAAGAAAAGGGTTGGACTTTCTGACCTGAAAAGGCCTTTTTCCTCTTTAGAACTCTTATTCTCAGAAGTTAAGCAGTCTAAGTGGTATCACCAGGTTTGTAAAAGAAGACTTGAGGTTCAGAGAAAGTCAATTCATTTGTCTAAGATCACAAGGATTGAATGTTGAAGCTGGAACTTGAATCCCCATCAGCTGACTCTAAGACCAGTACTCTTACCATTATAATAGCCTTCTGCCTCTGGCTAAAGAGCAGTATGGGGTAGAAAGAGAGCCCCTGGACAGGGCTGAAATCCCAGAACATTTCATGTGAAGATCACCTTGTTCCCCTAAGAGGCAGGACTGTAATGCTTGATGGCCTCTCTGTCCCACAACTTTGGGGATGACTTAGCAAAGGGCCTGACATACAATAGGAACTTAACAGATGTTTATTGACTGACTTACTTTTGAAGACATAGTGCTTACAGTGGAATTTCCCAGCCCTATCTTTATGGTAGGGAGAGAAGGCCTTTATGGGAAGGGGTTTGGGGTTTACTCAATGGGAAATTGATATCCCCTAAACACTCAGGCTTTTTCTTTGCAAAAGACCATCTCTATAATTCTGTAGAACTCCTCTTTAGAACTGCTGATCCTCATAGAATCTGGAAAGGCCCTGAGAGATCATTTAGTCTACTGGAAAAGTTGACTTGCCCTTAGTGTGGTAAACTCCTTCTCTATCAATGTGGATTGGTATTGGCTCTACAACTTTTAGTTGGAGAGAGTTTCCTGGGACACTGAGAAGCAAAGCAATTTAAGTAGCAGATCTAGTATTTAAACCCAAGGGTTCTGGCTCAGTGAAAAGAGTCCTGGGCTCAAGATCAGAAGGTGGCACCATGGAGAGAGTGTTGAGTCTGGACTTCCCCCATTCCTTTAACTTCCCCCACTGAAGAAGTGTTCGCTGGCTAGCAGTTGACTAATGATTTGAAACCTAACTATGTTCATGGCAACCCAGACGTCCAGGGGAAACCCTGAGGATGGAAAGTGGGGAAGACCTTTCAGCATGGTGACCTTGCCAAGGAATCTGGGGTCTTCTGCCTTTTTCTTCTTTACAGGATCATGAATTTTGGTCTGGAAGGGAATTTAGAAATCAAGTCCAAGACTCTCTTTTTCCATATTAAGAAAAATGAAGCCCCGTCCTTCCCAGTATTTTAGCCTTTCAGTTGATCAGCAAGCCATTATCAGTGATGCTAGGTTTGGGGGCCGTCAACCCACAAAAGAAAGCCTTTCCCTATAGGAACTTATATGCCCTTTCAATCCAAAAGCAGAATGGCCTTCTTTGATACATGGCGAGTTTGCTTCCTAGAGATCTTCATGCCAAGGGCTGGCTGCCTCCTAGGGATGTTACAGTCGAGATCAAAGTGTTGATTGGGCTATGTGGTCTCTGAGGTCACTGGAATGCTACTTCAAAAGCATTCATTTCCTTTGACTCTGTGCTCTTGCACCATCCTGGCCCTGGCAGCATCCTCGCTTGTTTGGAGGTTTAATTAGAGAAACTGGCTTGTAACTCTTGCTGCCTCTCCCGTGCCTGGAGTATACGTTTTGCCTTCAGGTGTCAGATGTACTGTGACAACATGGAATATACCCATAGCTCCCAGTAGTGCTGCTTGGTGGCATATCCAGTAACCCTTAATTCCAACATTTCCCTAGAATGGAATTCTAGGCCCTGGCATGGCCTCTTCAGCATAACCCACCCGAGCTCAGTCTCCTAAGAGCTTGATTTTCTTATGTCTCTTGTTTGTCTCAAAACCTCCTCTAAAAGGAATTGGCTTTAAAGCTAAAGATGATTAGAGTATTTCTTCTCCAGAAAACAATTATGCTGCTTATTTCTTTGTGTGGAGAGAAAAACAACAGCATTACTTTTTTCCTGGACTTTCCAAGAGCACTGTTAAAAGAACGATTCATTCATTGTATTGTAATAACCTAAAAGACAGTGGCTATTAAGATAGGCAATTAATTTACTGCTAAGGGGATTTGAGGATTTATAAGGGAACTCGTGTGTACATATGTAGGAGTTGGGGTGGGGGTTGTGCCTGGCCCTAGGGGAAGGAACAAAATGAAAAGAGATACAGAAGAAATCTTTTCAGTATTCCTGACCCTTTCTTCAAAAAGGCCTTTGTCATTGTAAGCTGGGGCTAAAATAAGCCAAAAGGAAGACCTGTTATTAAAGTAATCATTTTAGTGAAGTCCCACAGTCTTACCACTTTTAAGTACTTTAGTATGAGGCTGAATTTTTGCATCCTGAATGAGGCACAACCTTATGTCAGGTTTTGTCAAGAATACACAGAAAAAAGGTCAAGTACAAGCCTTTTATTAGGTCCTTTTGCATATAGTGTTTTTTCTCTCTCTTATCCCCACTCCAGTCCTATATATTTTAAAGTAGAGATTAATGGATATTTCTTTCTCTGGCTTGACCCCTTTTTTATTCACACCTAAGACCACATGCCTCATAGGATTTTATGACAGTGACTTCAGAGCCTTCTAAAATGGAAGTCTCCTGTGGGTAGAGGTGATCAGTATGTCACAGGATCATTGATAGAGTTGAAAGAGATTTAAGAGGTCATCTACATTACAGATGTATATAATTCCTAGGGACCAGGAAAGTTGTAGGCCTTACCCAAGGTGTCACAACTAGTAAGTAGCAGAGTGAGGATATAAACCCAGACCTCTGACTCCAAATCTAGAGCTCTTACCATTGTACCTGCCCCCTTTCAAGATCATACAAATCTACCTCATTTTTATAGATGATGATGATAATTACTGACATTTATATAGTGCTTTACTATCTGTAGAGTCCCTCACATACATTATCTTATGAGGTCCTTGCAACAACTTTGTGAGGTGGTCAGTACAGATATTATCATTACTGTTTTACAAATGAACTGAGACTCAGAGAAGAAGCCACTTGCCCACATAATGAGTAGTCTCCAGACCCACTGTGCCACACTAGGTGTCTTTTGTTCCTTTGACCAGCATTCTGCCCCATTTGTGACCTCAAACTTGAAATCAAGACTTCAAAAGCTCTGTGATTCTCTTGATGTATGATACTCTGCCAATGTGACCAATCATGATCTCTCTGGCCCTTTGTGGAATTTCATCAGCCAGGGGTAAGCTTTCTTGCTGCTGAGCTCATTTATACTACACAGGGCTGCTCCCTAGATAACAGATGCACAGTCCATTGGGTTGGTTGCATTCAAAGTCCTTATGACTTACTAGCCTACCATTGTTTTTGTCCTAGTGCCATAACCTTGGCAATCCCAGTCACCACCCTGCATTGAGGAGACATTAAAAGAGAACTTTAGCCAAGAGCCTTTAAGACTAATATCAGTATCTCCAGAGAAGTTTGACCAAATGTGATGAACCATGTTCTCCATACATTTAGGAGCCTGAGGCTCTGAAGATTCTTGTGATTCAGATGCTAATATCCATCTCTGATGAGAGTAGCTTTTTGTTCTGTTTTGTTTCACAAAGGGAAGAGAAGGTAGAAGCAATAGAATTTGGGAGCCATTCTTCCTGAATTGTAATTGGGATACCTAGCTTCTTAGTCTCAGCTCAGCTGCTTCTACCTTATGACCCTGGGCAAGTCACATCTCTTCTTCATATCTCACATACCTCATCTGTAAAATGAGGGGATCAAACTAAGTGGCTGCAAAATCCCCTTCCAGCTCTAAAAAAGGGGGTGGGGCTGAAATCATAGCACAAGGGTCTGAGACATTGGTAGCATCTGCATTTTTGGCTCCAAAAGAAAGTTGTTACTTTGGCCACCCCAGTTTTTCGTGTGTGAAGTTCTTATAAAGCAACCTTTCTCACAGTGCCCTTGGCTCATAATTATCCCCATTAAATATTTGTTAAATGGATGAAATGAAGGCTTCAGATACTTTTCTCATAAATAGCAATGAAAAACACATTAGGTAAAAAACAGAGGAGGTTTTGACGTTTTGCTTTCAAGGGTTAGCCCTGTATAATTCTGTATGTACCTGTTGATTGTTTGATTCCATCTTACTCAATTCCTTTGATGGGAAACAGAATTCTTCTCTTGGATATTCCTATGGAGACTTCCCTTTGGAAGTAAGGAAAGGGCACGTGGCATCAGAGTTGGCACACTCAACATTTTTCCCAAAGGAAATCGGGGATTGTGTGGCTTGCCTGATAAAGGATATGCCTGTTGCAAAACCTCATAAAAATGTGCTTTCAATTCCTGCAAATTGTGACTGTGTTTGAGAATCTGAGATAGAGAATTGTCATGACTATTCTGGGGACAGGACTCTTTCTACCGCACTTTCAGTCTCTGTAGTTCTGTGGGTCCTTCAAGACCCGGTTTCAGTGCGACCTCAGTGAAACCTGTCTTGATTTCTTTCTCCATATTCCCACAGCACTTTTCTTAGGCACTTGTTTAGTATCACTGTCATTTGTGTAAATGCCTTATCTCCACTGAATGACCTTAGAAGCCTAGAATCAAAGAATTTTAGAATTGGAAGGGAATTCAGAGGCCATCTGATTCAACTCATCTTGTACTTTCAAAACTGATTTTTTGAACCTGTGTAAGACTGCATCTAAGTTCATCTTATAGATTCAGCCAAGTGTTCTTGCTTATCAAGTTCTTTTTCAATTCTGACTCTATCATTCAGTGCATTACATAGCCTTTTTTACCTTTGAGTCACCTGCTCATTTGATAAGTGTGCCATCTATAAGTCAATGATAAGATGTCAGCATGAGTAGCAACCTGGAGAATTTCTCCAAAGGAGCCAAGCACTTAATGTGGGAGTCCACACGTAGGAGATTGGCCTAGAGAAGCTGAGTATCTGGAAAGCTGTATTACCTTATAGCAGAGCCTTTTTTTCTCTACTGGAGTTAATTGCCAAGCAAACACTGAGGATTTTTATGATGATGAATTGTTGAAAAACTAGTTGCCAATGAGATAAGACTATGAGGGGAACGTGGTGTAAATTAATCATGAAAATGAGAGGTTTGCTGTATTTAGTCAGTTCTAACTGAAAGGAATGTCAAATCACAAGTTGTCATTGGATTACAGAAAAGCATTTAGAGTTGCAAAACTGTGATTAGCTCTCGAGTTCACAAAGGCAGTTTGGTAGGGCGGAAAAGACACTGAATTTGGAGATAAAAGACCTGTGCTTGATTCCCACCTCTGCTTCTTACTTATTACATTTCTTTGTGACCTTGGTCTGTGACTTAGCCTCCTTAGACCTTGGCTTCTTCATCTGTGAAATTTGGGGGTTGGACTAGATCTCTGAGATAGGGCGCTATCAGCTCTCAATCTTTTGATTCCCCAGGAAATATAAAGGAAAAAAAGGAATGACTTAGTAGGAAGCATGCATTAGATTGGAAAGTTTCAAGGGCCAGCTTTCCATTCTCTCTTTCTCCCATTTGAAGGACTGAATCTCCCTCATTGAAATAGCTTCCCTGCTCTGAGCCTTAGTTTGCCCATTTGTAAAATGAGGGGTTGGAATAGATGATATATGAGGTTCCTTTCAGGTCTGATAGTCTGTAATTCTGTTGAAACATATATTGTATTGCTTCAAACTCAGCTCTCTACTAGTTCTTGGTAAGTGAAATTTCTCTGACCATACTCCTTAACAACCCTGTAAAGAAGAGATCTGGCAAACTGTATGTAGCCCAAATGCTTCCTTTTTTGCCAAGTCTCCCATGTCCCTCTAGTTGATAATGTTCTCTCCCTACTTGATTTAACTTGCCTTTCTTTATCTGTATATACATTGTTTACCTCAATAGAACATAAAATCTCTGCTGATGGGCTAATCATTTTTGTTTTTGCATTCCTAGTACTCAGCACATAGTAGGCCTTCAATAATGTTTGTTGCCTTGATTCCCACTATCAGTGCTGCCCCAGGCTGCTTTCTCAACCACCTTTGGTTAAAGAGCTAGTTTTCCACAGTCACCAGCATGTGGCAACTTGGGTAGAACCTCACTTACTTTCCATAATTGCTTCAGATTTATGAAATCAATCAGCCCAAAGGAGAGACCTCATTACATATCTGACAAGATAGACTTCAGTTGTAATGCCAGAGCAACTCTATATCTCCATGCTCCCAAATCCCAATGATTTCTTTCAATAGATAGAACCTCTTCAGGAAAAAGGTAGCTCCAGGCCCACTTTGGGGGCTAGATTGCCACTGATAACCTAATGGTCAAATAGTGAATCCCCTGGACTACTCTTGGTCCTCGAGTGGAAAATTGGTAAATAGAACTTGCTTCCTATGAGATGGAAGCAGATCAAAGGAGGATCTTGCCTCTGAGATCGGCCCAGATTTTGCAGAGAGACTTCCTCAATATTGCTTTACCTAGGGCACAGTGGTAAAAAACTCCTGTCTCCATTTCTCAGTCCTATTGAGCATTTCCAGACAATAGCTGAAAAGAAATGGTTAGAACATATGTCTACCATGTGCCACTTTAAAGTTTGATTTTGCCTTTTCAGTGGGTGGGAAGGGCATGGAAGAAGGGAGAAAATTTGGATCTCAAAATTTAAAAAAGAATGTTAAAAATAAATGAATGGGAGAAAAAATTAAAAATAAGGTTTGTTGTTTTATGCTTGAGGAAGATGACTTTGCTGTGAGGTCCAAGCTTGAGCTCCATCCTCCAAGGTGGAGATCCCTAGAAGCTTCTTCTCTCTTTAGCTAGTTAGGCAAATTTTAGGTTTTCCTTATGGAGCTCAAACTCCCTAGCATATCTAATTCCAGCCTTTCTCAGCCAATTACACCTTTCCTGGGTAAGGTCAGTCCCAAAGGAAAAATCTTGAGCACATTCCAAGTGTAGAAACCAGAGAGAAATGAGCCTTCTCTTCTGTTGCTCCTCCTGACAATGACCAAATAATACAATTCACAGCTGGAACTGAGCATTGATTAAAGCATTCCAAGAGAGTGATTCAGCTGTAAAGGGGAGAAACATTATTTCTTTCATGTTTAGACTTCCTAGTCGTGACAAATACAGTTTCTTAGCCTGAATTTGGGATAAGCAAAGGGCAATTACTGACTCCTCCAAATATTACTTAGAATGATTTACCTTCAAGCTTGTAGGGAAAAACTTGGGGTGGGGATGGTGCTCTAGAGAGTACAAAGACATTTGCCTAGTAGGAAATGAACTGGAGGCCACAAGTTGAAAGAATCTCCTCCATTTTAGAGCAGTTAACATCAGACATATGGGGCCAAGTGTCGGGGGTAAGCATTGTTGAGGACTCAAAGTTAACAGAAATCCCCGTCCTCCAAGACTATAATGGAGACCTGTTGGGGTGAAGATCCTAAGTAGATCTTTAAGGAAACCATTAGCACATTCATTGAGAGGGGAAAGGATTGGGCTATCTCTTGGCAGGAGGCCTGAGTATCCCCCCCTTTTCATGTTGAATGTTCACAGCCATCTGGGGTCATAGGATAGAAGAGACCTTGCATGCTCCTGTTTTCTGCCTTTTCTGCAAAATAGGGCTATGATCACACCCTTTGCTGAGCTTCTATTAACTATGGCTAATAGATTTACAAGTAGAAAGGACCTCAAGGATCATTTAGACTGGCTTTTGTTTTATAGCTGAGGAAACTCTGGCTCAGGAGTAAGTAACTTTAAATGAGTAGAATTGCCTTTTGACTCCAAATCTAGCATTCACTTCCCTGTACCATCCTGCTTTCTGATACCTGGCTTACTCTATACTTATAAGACCTACAGATTTCAGACCAGAAGGGACCATAGAACATAGAATTACAGACTTTTACAGGTGAACAAGATCTCAAGGGACCTCAGTCCTACCTGTACCCATAGCATACTTGACAACTGAGGCATCTAGAACTGAACAGTCCCTTCTGACTTGAGCACCAATAGTATCAACTTCTCATTCCTGGAAACAATGAACCTCTCCCATTTAGCACAAGATCACAGTATGTTTTTGGCAGCCTTATCACACTGCAGACTCATATAAGGTATGTAGTCTGCTCAAATCCCTCGGTCTTTTTCAGATGTCTGGATGATGGAAGCATTGTACTCCTGTGTTTTTCATATAAGCTTGAAGGTAAATCATTCATAAATAATGCTCAGAGGATTCAGTAATTGCCCTTTGCTTGGGATGAAAGAGGACTCTTTTTTACCCTCTTGCTGTCCCCACCCCCTCATCTGTTGCCTTTGGATAAGAAATCCATTTTTAAGCCGACTGCTTTTATAGAATATTAAACATGAATAATTGGCAGTGAATCTCCATAATTGATCTTTTTTTAAATTTTTCCCTTTATTTTATTCCAGTGACAAATTTACACATAAGATAACATGATTCATATTCTCTCCCTCCCCTCTAATCCTCCCATCCCAGAGCTGACAAGCAATTCCACTGGGCTAAACACGTATTATCACTCAAAATCTGTTTCCATATTATTTATTTTTGTAAGAGAGTAATCTTTTAAGACCAAAACCCCAAAACATATACCCAACTAAGCAAGTGATAAATCATATGTTTTCTGCATTTCTATTCCAATAGTTCTTTCTTTAGATGAAGATAACATTCCTTTTAATAAGTCCCTCAGAATTGTCATGGATCATTGTATTGCTTTTAGTAGCAAAGTCTACTACATTTGATCATCCCACAATGTTTCAGTTACTGTGTACAACATTCTCCTGATTTTACTTATTTCATACCTCATCAGTTCATGGAGGTCTTTCCAGTTCTTTCTTTTTTTAACATTTATTAATATTCATTTTTTAGAAAAGTTAACATGGTAACATAATTCATGCTCTTACTTTCCCCTTCACACACCCCCCCCCGAACTCCCCCCCATGGCTGATGCGTATTTCCACTGGTTTTAACATGTGTCATTGATTAAGACCTATTTCCAAATTGTTGATAGTTGCATTGGTGTG
>NC_058136.1:14123924-14212042 GCF_016433145.1 Gracilinanus agilis | reverse complement strand
TTTCCCTTCTGATTTTGGCTACATTGTTTTTGTTTGTACAAAAGCTTTTTAGTTTGATATAATCAAAATCATTTATTTTACATTTTGTAATTTTCTCTAACTCTTGCTTGGTTTTAAAATCTTCCCTTTCCCAGAGATCTGACAAGTATACTATCCTATGTTCACTTAACTTATTTATAGTTTCCCTCTTTATATTCAAGTCATTCACCCATTCTGAATTTATCTTGGTGTAGGGTGTGAGATGTTGATCTAAACTAATCTCTCCCATATTGTTTTCCAAATTTCCCAGCAGTTTTTGTCAAACAGTGGATTTTTGTCCCAAAAGATGGGCTCTTTGGGTTTATCATACACTGTTTTGCTGATGTCACTTACCCCAGGTCTATTCCACTGATCCTCCCTTCTGTCTCTTAGCCAATACCATACGGTTTTGATGACCGCTGCTTTATAGTACAGTGTAAGGATAAAGCTGAGAGGGCACAGGGCTAACAATGGCAAACCAGAGACAAGAGCTCCAAAAGAGAAAGATCATCAAGAAGAAATCTGTAACACTAGACAACTTTTACACAGATAAAATCCAGACAACAGAGCAAACAGCAGAGGAGAACAAACAAGTAATCATATCCAAACCTTCCCAAAATAATGAAAACTGGCCACAAGCTATTGAAGAGTTCAAATCTGAGATGATGAGAAAGATGGAAGAGATCTGGCAAGAAAATAACAGTTTAAAAGGCAGAATTTTGCAATTGGAAAGTGAGGCTCAGAAATCAAATGAACTGATAAGCAAATTGAACACCAGAAATGACCAGATTGAAAAGGAAAACCAGTCCCTAAAGGCTAGAATTGAGCAATTAGAAGCTAATGATCTCTCAAACAAGCAAGAATAAATAAAACAAAGTCAAAAGACTGATAAAATAGAAGGAAACATAATTGATCTTAAAGCACATGAAGCCTGGTCTTAAAGACATTTTAGCCTGGATACGTTCTATTAGATAATGACAACTGCTGTAATTCAACAAATTGAACTAAAATGTATTAAGTGCCTACTGTGTGCAATAGGGAGGAGATGTAAAGTTAACCCAGCCCTTAGCCTCATGTAGTTCACAGTCTAATAGTAAAGAAAATATCAGTATATATATATATAGTAACTAGAGTACACAATGATCCATGTTCAGTATATTAGAGTGGTGCCAAACAAAATGATCTATGAGATTTTAGGGTAGAGATGAGGATGGTTGTTACTGCCTGGAAGAGCCTGCTTTTGAGTTGAGTTACTACCTGGAAGAGATGCTTTTAGAGTTGAGGTTAAAAGACTTGGCATAGGAATTTGCCATTTGCCATTTTTTACATAGGGCATCTGCTGGCAAGGCTTGGGTCAAAGTTTAGCATAAGGCTAGAAAGATGGGCTGGTTCATCAACATTGGAGCAGCTAGGGAGAAACAAGGACACTGGTCCAGCTGGAGCTGTGGTTTTAACCCCGTGGTTCTAGAAGACAATTGGGAACTGGGGGGAGGGTACTCTTTAAGCAACCCGTAGTTGGGAGCTGACTGAACAAATTGTGGTACATGAATGTCATGGAATATTATTGTACTCTGAGAGACAACAAAGCAAAGGAATTCAGGGAAGTATCAATTAATTGAGAGCAAGTGTGTCAGTAGCACATTGTCTGTCATGTCAGAGGCATGACCGTTGTCCCAACTTTCTTCTCACGGGTGCTTTTCAAATAATTCAATTGGAACTTTCCCTCAAAGGATTCTCTCTGATTTTATCATGGAATTCAGTAGGAAAATAGGCCTCAAGTTATAGAAGTTTGCTTCCTGGCCAAGTAGACAGGAAATCCCTTTAGGTTTATCCAGCCCAACTCCTTTGTTTTACAAAAAAAGAAACTAAGGCCCAATCATTTTAATGAATATTTACTAAGCTCTGAATATGTGCCAGGCCCTGTGCTAAATTCTGAAGATATTAATCTCTTCCCTCAAGGATTGTTGTTGTTCAGTCATTTTTTGTCTGACTCTTCATATAGGCAAAGATATTGCAGTTGTTTGCCATTTCCTTCTCTGACTCATTTTATAAATGAGGAAATTGAGGCAAACAGGATGAAGTGACTGGCCCAGGATAATACACAACTAGTAAGTATCTGCGGCTAGATTTGAACTCAGGAAAATGTTATTCCTGATACCAGGCTTGGTGCTCAATCCACAGGGCCACCTCACTGCCCTACCTGTTCCCTCAAGGAACTTAACCTTCAAATGAGGAGACAATATATAATTGACAATAATTACATATACAAGCAGCTTGGGAGACTAGTAGGAAAGGCCTCCTGCAGAAAGTAGAGTTTAAAGTGAGTCTTGAAGCCAGGAAAGCAAGAGGAGAAGGTGAGGAGAGCGAATATTCCAGGCATAGGAGGCAGTCAGAGCAAAAGTATGGACATGGAAGATGGAAAGAAGTGACTTTTTCTAAGGTCATACAGCAAGTCTGTGGAAAAGTTGGGATCACAACCCAGGACTTGAGACACTAAGCTGCCATCTATTTCAGATTAAGATGTTCTCTAGACATATTCACACTTGTCTCCTCTTGCAAATTGGATATTTTCCCAGAAATATTCACACTGGTCCTCTCACCTGGTTAAGGTATTCACCAGACATATTCATGTTGGTTCTTTTGCCTGAACTGCCCTTATAAGACCCTGAGAGGATTCCACCCTGAGGCCAAACCCCTAGGAATGTTGATAACCTACCTGAACTTATTTCTTAATGATTAACCAATTCATACTGGATCATACTCCCTAGACCAGTAATTATGAACCCTGTGGCTGTCATTGTTGAAACCTCATTTTCCAGACAACCAAGTGGCTTGGTAGAGAGAATCAGGCCTAGATATAGGAGATCCCAAGTTCTTCACACTTCCTAGCTGTGTGACCCTGGGCAAGTCACTTAAACCGCATTGTCTAGCCCTTACCACTCTTCTGCCTGGGAACTAATACACAGTATTGATTCTAAGGAGAAGGTAAGAGTTTAAAAAAGAAAAAAGAAACCCCATTCTCCACTGCCCCCTCACCTATTTTCTATACCCCATAACCCATGTCTCCCCAACTCTTTTCCCCCCCAGTCTTCCACGCCAAAGCTACCACCCTTTCCATGGTACTCTCTGGATTGCCTGCTCCATAGATAACAAGCTTGCTTTCATCTTAACTTTTTAAAATAATTCCCTTTCCCTTCCATCTAATGGTTCTCCCTGAGATTTAGCTAACACCTAATGACACAGCCTCCCTGGCTAGCCCTCATTTTACTTTTTTGTTCCCTGCCTCCAGTCACTGAAATTGGGGGAATTGGAATGTTTCTTATTCTCTGTTGCCAGTTCTAAGGTCTCTCCAGTCACTTGGTAATGTATCCTTTCTTGAAGCTCATTCAGGCCATATATACTACTGGAAGCTGCTCCTTCTTTTGACCAATGAATTCACTGTCCAACTCCTATCTTCAAACTGGAGGACATCAGTGTAATCATGATACTCCCTCAATTGCCCAATTCCTCGCTTTGCTCATTTCTCATGACTTGTCATCCACCTCACACACAGAGATGGTCATATCCTTGACCTTTCTGTCATCCACAAATAAAACATCTACCTGTTCATAAACTCTGAAATTCCCTTCTCTGATCATAACTCTTCCTCTGCCCTACAACTCCAAACTCATAGCTGTTTTTCCAACTCCTAATCCACCATTATTTACATTTTTTTTGTTTTCAAAAACAAATGTGGGGGCAGCTGGGTGGCTCAGTGGATAGAGAGCCAGGCCTAGAGACGGGAGGTCCTAGGTTCAAATCCGGCCTTAGACACTTCCCAGGTGTGTGACCCTGGGCAAGTCACTTGACCCCCATTGTCTGCCCTTACCACTCTTCCATCTAGGAGCCAATACACAGTACTGACTCCAAGACGGAAGGTAAGGGTTTAAAAAAATTTTAAACATTTTCCTTAAAGTTTACTATTTGCAGGTAGTAGAATTTTTGTCATATAGCAGTAGTGTTTGCTGAGAATTATACTGAAGCAAAGTAGAAAGTTGCTATGTATGATATTCGTAACTATCAACTTAAACCCTTTTGCTATTTTATTATATGCATTTTAATTCTGCGTTGTCTATAAGATATAGTCAAATGCAACTCTGTGAAAGTTCTGATTTTTCCCTCCCTCTGTCTGTCATTATTTTATTTTGAAGTAAACTTTGGCACTGTATACAAATCCCTGAACAGAAAAAAAGGTATTCCTCCTATCCCCTCTTAATAGCCTCTTGGTGAACCAGTTCACCACTATTTTGATCTCTTCTCCTGAGACCCTTACTCCAATTATCTCATTGAAGTTATTGCCCTGTAAAGCCTCAGCTTTGGGTTATTCCTACTATCCACTCACTGGCTTTGAGCCTCTGTACTAGATTATTGCTAAGATCTCTTCCAGCCCTAGATCTATTCTAGATCTAGTCAGGTTCTAAATCTCCTTTCCTCTCTGGACCTCTGTTTTCTTATTTGTAAAATGAAAGGATTATACTAGATTATTGCTAAGATCTCTGTGAGGAAATTTACCCCAACCCCCTTTGATGTTGCAAATGTGACACCATTTTCTGGCAACAGACTGCACGTCTGGCGATCCCTGCACATCCAGTCTGAACGTCAACGTGCAACATAGCTAAGGAGGAAGGAACTAATTGAACTTAAAAGATTCCACAGGGAAGGAGGGAGGGCTTATTGGCTTCCAGGATAGAGATAAATGAGATGCACAAGTTGGTTCCACTGATGAGGAGGTTTAGGCCTTAGTCAGCAAAATGGAGGCTCATCCTTTCCTTTCTGATTAACAAAAATAATAAAATTCACAGCCTGTTTCTCAATTTTAATCATAATAGATCCCTTCCAGTTGTACATCTTTTATCCTCAGAACTCAGTCCAGTGGATTTCCACAGGGAGAGAGATTTCACCTCAATATAAGAAAGTCTTTTATACTAATCAGAACTGCCACTGATGAAAAAGGCTGCCTCGTTAATAGTGAGCATCTCAAAATGAGAGGTGTCATGATGATCACAACAATGTAAAAGGAAGAAACAACAATAACAACAACAAAAACTGAGCCCTGTATAATTATAATGCCAAACTTGGCCTCAGAGAAGAGATGTCTCCCTCCCTTCTTTGCAGAAGTGGTAGGCTATGAGTATGGAACACTGCATTCACTGTCAGATTCTGGTAAGTAGAAGAAAGGGGAAGAATTAATTGGAAAATAAAGGTGATATAAAAGCAAAAGTCATCAATAACACTTTAAAACAATAGCATACTTAGAGCAGGTGCTGAATGATGACCAGTTGTGCCTGGGATAAAGGTTAATCAAGACTATTTTGACCTGTAAGGTTAGCTCCTTTGACTCCTAAGGCTTTAGGTTTTCACTGAATAATCTCCAGGAGCTAGAAATAATTTATAAAATGGTGTTGAAAAGAGAATATGAAATTTGGAATTTGGAGAACTGGACTGGAAGGCCCACTCAGCTATTTACTTCTTTGGGTGAGTCACTTTTCATCTCTCAGCCTCAGTCTCCTCATCTGTAAAATAAGGGACTTGGACTAGATCAAAGGTTCTAGGGTAGTGATGGCAAAGCTGAGACTGAGTGCCCAAACTGCAACCCTCATGCCACATGCGAGTCCCCCACCTCATTATCCCAGACAGGGGAGGGAAGAAGTGCTCCCATTGAGCTGCTGGGCAGAGGGGTGTGTGATGGGAGAAATGACCTGAGGCACACATGGAGAGGGGGAAGAGACATACTTCCCCCAGCCCATGTGTCATAGGTTTGCCGACATGGTTCTAGGTCTTTTTGGTATCTTGGACTCCTTAGGTAAAGTGAAGCCTATGGATGGGCCTCTTCTCAGAATTGGCTTTTGTAATGCCGAAAATGAAATCTATAGGAATCCACAGGAAGCAAATTCTTTTCAAAGACAATGATCAAAATCTTTCTAAAAATAGATCTAGACTCTAGGTTAAAAAGTTGTTCTAGATGCTCTCTTGAGTTCTTCCCAGTTTTTAATTCTATTTTATAATCTCTTCAGTACCTAAATATGATGCACCTGTGCATAGTCCTTTCAACACAATCAAAATAATAGTACCATGTTGTGTTTTCTTGTATTTGTATGTTAAAGGCTTCTTCTAGGTCTTGGCAGAAGAGATTCTTTAAGAAGTAGAGGTAGGAAAGGAATAAATGTAGTTTATTTTTCTTTTAGCTATGTGATTGTGGACAAGCCCATAACAAACTCTAGAGCCTCAGTTTTCTTCTCTGCAAAGTGTACAAAAATACTCAAAATTCACCGCCAGATCATCTCATAATGCTACTGTTAAGGTGATTTAGCAAACCTTCGAATTCTCTACAAAGAGTCATTGGTACCATTCTGGTTAAAATGTCAGTAGCTCTCATGTGGCAATATTTGTTAACCAGAAACACAAGTCAGTGTGGAACTAAAACACAAAATCTGCTCTAGGCACCCAAGGAAATCTATTGATTTCTGGATTTATTTAGTGTTTGTTGGGCTTGGAAGAAGCCCAAAGCACTTTCATCATATCCTTGTGGAAGGAATAGTGTCAAGACACCTCTATTCTTTCTGTACCAATGCATGTGAGAGACATGGACTTGATCTGTTGACATGTTAGATTCTGGGTGTTATATGAACTTGGTATTGTGTCAGCTGAATTAGTCTACAAATATTGTGTTTTTACCTCTTAACCTAGAGTGCAGTGTCTCCACTATAAATTAACTATGAGACCAGTTTGGGTCTCAGTTTCCTCTTTAGTAAAATGAGAGGTTTGGACTAGATGATTCTTTAAGGTTCTTTCTTTTTTTTAAACCCTCACCTTCTGTTTTAGAATTAATACGGTGAATTGGTTCCAAAGCAGAGGAATGGCAAGGGCTAGGCAATGGGGGTTAAGTGATTTGCCCAGGATCTCATAGCTAGGAAGTGTCTGAGGCCTGATTTTAAGGTCCTTTCTAACAGGAAATCTTTGGACTTGTCCAGAACCTGCATTCTGCAAGAAGATAGGGCCCAATGGCATCTCTTCACATTAGCTGGATTTTTTGTTTCATCATACCTGGCCCCTAGCAATACGGACACATTCAGTGATTCAGCAATGATTTCTGAAATAAATTCTATGCCCAAAGCCCTGCATTAGGGCACTGGCAGAGATTCAGAAAGAAAGCCCAGTCTCTGCCTTAATGGAACTCACAATTTACCAGTAGGGGTGGAAGAGGTGGGAAAGGTAAACAATACAAAATACAAATGGACCCTGCTCAGTACTCTCACTCACACCACCAATAGATCTGTGAAGTCACTGATACATATGTTCCCTCCAGCAGTATATAAGTTTACCAATCCCCTCCTGTCCTTCCTCCACATTCTTCCCTGAATTGCACTTTTAGATTATGAGTTCCTTGAGGGCAGGAACTGTTTCTAACTCAGTGTTTAGCATAGTATTTAGCCCCCAGGACATTCTCCATCAATGCCCAGGGGATTCATCCAATGAGCTTGAGGCATTCCTTCCTGATTGACTGCCTATCTGTTATCCTTGTGGAGAGAAACGTACAGAGCCATATAACAAACACTATATGATGGCGATAAATTGTTAGAAAAAGTAAAAGGGAGTATAAGGTGCTGTCTGAGGCTAGAGGAGGAGAGCACATCTCCAGCTCAAGGAATATCAGGGAAGACTTCCTAGAAGAAAGGATATTTGGAATGGAATGGGCCTCAGAGGGTAGGTAGGATTTCAAGAGTTAGAGCAGCAGGAGGAAAAGCCTAAAGAGAAGAGAGCAGGGAATACATAGAAGGGATAGCAGGTGACACAAACTGGCCAGAGACACCACGCAAATGGCAGTGAATGGTTATGAGATAAGTTTGGAAAGGCAGGAAAGGAGGGACAGCTAGTCCCTGTTGAGCACCTTGAATACCAAAGTTAAGAAGGCATGATTTTCTTCTAAGCTATATAGGGAGCTGTGGAGGGATTGTAAAAGAGTATTGACATGACTGTCCATATGAATTAATTGGTAGAATGTATTTTTAAAAACTGAGCAAGGCTCTGAGCCAATCCAAACTGATGTACCAATATGCCAGCAAAAATACATATTAGATCATTCCTGGTTTTCTAAAGACCAGGGGAGTTGTAGCAACATCTGATAAATCAGGGCTATCTGTTAGTCTGAACTCTCCTTTTAGGAAAAAAAGAGTCAGATTTCAGCCATACAAGTCCATGGAAGGGAGAGAGAAATACTACAACAACTCCTAGGGGATCTTCTGGGCTTAGAGCACATTCTGCCCAATCTCCTATTCCTTATGAATCCACAGTCCTCCATAAGACTATAGCTAGGGGGTTGATCAATTGCCCACAAGGGAACACAACTTTCTCTGGTGAGTTAATAAGATTCACATCAGCATTCACTGGGGACTGGATGGTAAACCAATGGCCAAGCCCTTTCCGGAATCAGTTTGGAGGAATACTTATGTTTCTTTGGAGTTGAGAAGGAAATGAGAATTCAGGAACATAGAGCAGGGATGTCATCACATCAGAAGATCAAACTTCCTCATTTTACATGTGGAAAAACTAACCGAAGTCCTCAGAGGGGATGTGACTTGATCTAGATTACATGGCTAATAGTAAAGACTATAGGCAGTACAATAGATCAAACACAGGGCCTGGAGTTAGAAAGACCTGAGTTCAAATCCAGCCTCAGACATTTTAGTTTTCAGTTCTTTACATTTATTAAACATGTACTATCTGCCCCTGTCATTCAGTCACTGTCTACCTCAGTTTCCTCATCTGTAAAACAAGGATAATAATATTTCACATCTACTTCCCAGAGTTGTTGTAAGGATTGGATGAGATAATAATTGTAAAGTGCTTAGCACAGTGCCTGGCACATAGTAAAACAGTTTATACATAGTAATTATTTATTAGGATTAATTATAACAGTGGGTATATAGCACTTTTAGTTTGTGCATGGCTTTGCAAACAGTCTCTTATTTATTTGAGCCTAACAGCCCTGTGAAGTAAGTGTTTATAGGTACTATGGTTCCCATTTTATAGACAAAGAAACTGGGGTTAAGTGACTTGTCTTTGGTCAGACAGCTTGTAAATGGCTGAGGTAAGATTTGAACCCAGATCTTCTGATTCCAAGTTCAACACTGTAGCATCTACAGTACCCTGAAGATCTTGGAATCCTTCTCCCACTTTGTACTGATAGAATTCATCGTGGATGTGGATCAGCAGAAATGTCTCCCCTTCTCTCCCCATCTCCTCTCTTGCTTCCCCGTTCCAGCCCTATCTCACAACTTTTGGGAGGCTATGAACTTGGACATAAGTCTTCCAAAGGGCTGCCTGCAAAATCTTGAACCATCCACAATTCTTATTTTAAAATTTGAACTTAATTTTAAAAGATTAAAATTCTGTTCATTAGTGAATTCTAATTGAGTGCTTCATTGAACTGTTTTTAACTTGGCAGAAAGTAGCCTCATAAATGAGGTCATTGTAAAATACTTAACACAGTGCCCAGCATGTAATAGGTGCTTAATAAATGCTTCTTTCCCTTCCTGCTATGTTTTGTTTCTTTATTTAGACCTTCCAAGTAAGGCTGCCCCCACAGGGGTTCCCTACTTAATATTCAGTAGCCAGTGATTGGCCAGGAAGGTTATTTACCCAGAATTCTCAGTATCTTCAGTATTCCAAAAAAAAAAAAACAACAACCTTGCTTTATTGTATCTAGGTAGCCACACAGTACAGAAGCAAACCAGGCAGGTCGTCTTGAGCTCTGCTGTTAGACTTTTTGAGAATTTTGCCTTGTACTCTTTCTGACTACCTTATTGGAAACACTAGAAATGTAAAGAAATGGATAAAGAAGAGATATATGTATTCTATTTATCAGCAACTTCTTGTCCAGTAATAGGTAAGTTTGCTTTATTTCTCTGGAGAGTTCATTGGGGCCTCAGTGTGAGAAAAACAGTTGCTCCAAGCCAGGGGCTGTAGAGTTGAGATTGGAACTCTTGGTAGAGGAGGTAGATTTTGATTTGAGTCTTGTAGACAGTCTGGAGAGCAGAGGGAAAAGAGAGATTCAGTTCTTGTTTTGTTAGAGAGATTCTGGGGTTGGGGTTAATGGGAAGGGGGGAGCTCGACTGGTTTCAGTTTAGATAAGGGATATGGGTAGCTTGAAAAATGCACTGTAGTTGTGTAGTTTGTAGCAAAATGAAGGTGTGGGGAGGCTAGGAGGCTAGATAGAAACTCATGTAACAATTAGTCATTGCTTAGAGCCAATGAAAATTGTTTCCAGCTGAGGAAAACCAATAAGAAGTCAGTTCAGATTCAAAGAAGTTGAGTGTTCCTAAGGTATAGGGGGTGGGGGTGGGGGTGGTGAGAGGGGTGGGGTGTCAAAGTCAACCTAAGAAGAAGAATCTTTTAAGTAGAGTTTCAGTAGAAAATTGATTCCCTAAGAACAGGGGCTTTTTGGTGGTGGTGGTGGTGGTGGTGGTGGTTTTAACATGCAGTATGTGGATTCTGAATTTTCAGGGCCTTCTCCACAACTGGCACTTAAAAAATGTTTGCCCATTGTGGCTTGTGACTGTTCATAGCCACATGTCTGTAAGTCTCCATGTTTACATTTTTTTAACCCCTCACCTTCCGTCTTGGAGTCAGTACTGTGTTTTGGCTTCCAGGCAGAAGAGTGGTAAGAGTAGGCAATGGGGGTCAAGTGACTTGCCCAGGGTCACAAAGCTAGGAAGTGTTTGAGGCCAGATTTAAACCTAGGACCTCCTCTCTCTAGTCCTGGCTCTCAATCCACTTAGCTGCCCCAAGTCTCCCTGTTTATACTTTCATTCAACAAACATTTTCTTAGTACATACTAAAGGCAGCAAAGTAGTACTCAGTAGAGGGAACACTGGGCCCTCCAGAGTGAGGAAGGTCTAGGTTCAAATCCAGCATCAGACACTTCAGCTCTGTGACCCTGGGCAAGTCACTTCACCTTATTTATGTATTTATTATTTATTTATTCACCTTAGTTTCCTCACCCGTAAAAAGGGGGTACCGATAGCACCAACTTCCAAGGACTGTAAGAATCAAATGAAAAATTTGTAAAGTACTTAGCCCAGTATTTAGCATATAGTACATGCTTTCTTTCTCTTAATATGTGCCAAGCACAGTGCAACTATTGGGTTTACAAAGAAAAGTGATTGTTTCTCCTTCAAATGGAGCCTGACCATCCAAACAGCCTCACTTTCCTCCCTTTTAAATCAAAGGGCTTAGACTCAACCTCTGAGTCTTCCAGCTTTTGTATTATCATTTCACCCATTGATCTTATGCAAGTTAGGAGAACTTATTATTATGGGCCCCGGTAGTTATCCCAGGGCTAGAGAAATAGTTTATTTTGCAGATTTGTTGGCCTCAATATCTGGCGTTCTTTGAGAATAGCTGTTTGTATATCGGAAGGATGTTAATTAACTGCCTAGCAAGAGAGCTTTGCCTTTTTACATCTAGTTAGGAGAGAAGCTTAATGGGAGACCCTACTATCTCTATAAAGCTTTTCCTGATTCCTCACACACACCAGTCACCTGGCATTTTTTAAAGCACTTTCTATGTGCCAGACACTGTGATCCACCAGAAATGATCTCTCCTCTCTCCTTGAATTTCCAATGATGTTTTGTTTGTATTTATTTTGTAATGGTATTGTATGTTCACTTAGACAGTGACTTAGATTCAGGAAACCTGGTTTCAGATCCTGGCTGCCTCCGCCCATCTAGCTTTACTAGTGTTACCTCTCTCACCATGTTGTATCAAGGAAAGTACTTGAGAGGAATGTGCTCCCAAAAGTAGGCCTGAGGTGGATTGTGTGGAGGACAGTGGACTCAGAGGCAACCAGATACTTTCAGCCACAGAACCTTTCTCCAAGCCTGACACCAGAGATGGAGGGCTGGTCAAATCCTGCCTCTGACCCTTAGGAACTTGGTGACTACTGGGCATGCCACATAAGCCATGTAAGTCTCAGCTTCCTCAACTGGAAAATGAGGATAATATCTATGATATCTACCTCTCTGCCACCCTCTCTGGTATCCGTAAATGTATGTTGAATTTGGGGGACATAGTTAAGATGCAATAACAGTTGACTTCTACCAGATATAGTGACAAGTTTCCATCTTTGACTCATTTCTTCAGTCAGCATGAGGAGAAAAATGTTTGACAAGTCCCAGAATTTCTGTGGAGCTTGTTCCAGGCTGAATCTGAGGATGGGAGCAATAGTCTGTGTTCCCTGGACAGGGAGGATTAGCATGGGAATATGTTTTCCTTAAAAGTAAATTTTATTAGAAACTCCATGTTCACCCTCCAAGAACTCAACTGAATTCTAGCTACCTGAATCTCAAGTTTCATTCTGGTTTTTCCTAACAAGGCCTTAGCGGGGGATGAAGAAGGAGAGCAAAGCATGAGGACAGTTGTGGGTTAACAAATCAGCCATATCCTACCAGCTGATTTCCTTTCTGCTTGGATTAGCAAGCTAGTAGACAAAAGGTTTATAGGAGATGAACTTTCTTTGGACTGTTGCAAAGCTTTTAAGTTCATGTTTTATGAAGTTTTAATTGAAAAACTTAAAATTCCAGGGGTTCTTCTACTGGAGGTTGGAGATGGCGAGAAAGAGGAAGGGAAGAAGGGACTTCTGGGATATCAGTTGTCTATCTCTTATGTATCTCATGCAGCCATGATTTAAGAACTTATGCTATCTTCTATAGAGAGATCAAAGACCAAGTGTTTCCTACTTCTGGTATGTCTGAAGACCTGGAATTAAAAATTTTTTCAGACCTAGTCCACAACT
The DNA here is from genome assembly GCF_016433145.1 of Gracilinanus agilis. NCBI lineage: Eukaryota > Metazoa > Chordata > Mammalia > Didelphimorphia > Didelphidae > Gracilinanus > Gracilinanus agilis. Next base: position 14,199,192 of record NC_058136.1, on the reverse strand, counting down.
CCTAGCATTCCAGCTCCTGAATGAGCCATCATTTTTCTTTGGAAAACATCTTACAGTTCACAAAGTACTTTCCTTACACTACCTATGAGGTAGAGAGTACAAATGCTATTATTCATTTTCCACAAAGGGGGAAATAGGCCCTGAAAAGGGAAGTGATTTGCCCAAGGTTCCATGTTGAGGCAAAGAATTGGAGCATCTCAGAGTTGGAAAGGGGCCAATCCCTACCTGACATTCCTGGCAAGTGGTCCTCCAGTGTCCACTTGAAGACCTCAAGTGATGGAGAACTCACTACCTCCTTGGACAGCCCTTTGTACTTTGGGAACAGCTATCATTGTTAAGAGGTTCTTTCTTATATCAAGCTGAAATAGACTTCTTTGCAATTTCCACTTACTGCTCCTAGTTCTGTGCTTCAGAGCCAAGAAGAACAAAGCTAATCCTTTCCCAGGAGGTTTCTTAAGATCCTTGAAGCCATCTATCATGTCTCCCCCACCCCCTATATCCAATCATTTGCCAGGTCCTAAAAATCCTCCTGTATCTCTCCAATCTATTACCTTCTCGCCACTCACATTACTACTACCCTCTTTCCTTGTGTCATCACCCCTTGCCTGGACTACTGAATTAGTCACCTAATGGCTCTCTCTGCTTGTACTCTCCTCCCACCAGTTCATCCTCTACACAGGTACCATTCATTCCCCTGCTCAAAAAGCTTGGTGGCTCCGTAGTCTTTCTAGGGCAAAATGCAAACTTCTTACCTTATACTTGAAGTCCTCCATAGTCTGGCTCCGAACTCCCTTTCCATTCTATTTGCCCTTCCTTCCCTTCGTGGAGTCTTCTCTTCTTCACGTGAGAAATATCCTCAGTTCATTCAAGCAATCCTTCCTTGTATGGCCCATTTTTCTTTTTCCCTTATGACATTCTTTCAGAGCTGGATTTCAAGTCTAGGTTCCCTGGGTTCCAAGCGAGGGTTATTATCCTTTTCCCTCTTTACCTTTGGAGCTCACCAATAATGACTGTGGCCAAAGACCAATTTCCAGAGAAAAATAAAGACAATATACCAAGGATGCATTCCTTGTATACTTTCCAACATGTAGACCCACTCCAGGCTTGCAGTGTTACGGGCCAGTATATCTTAGTTCTTGTGCTTCTCCTAGATCCTAAGACATAGCACATGGCTTCCCTTTCTCAGGATTGACCCTCTCCCACCCCCACCTCCCTAGAACCCAACTTGGTGGGGGTCCAAGTCTGTCATCCTTAACATCATCTCTAGCAGGGCTTTTTTTTCCCTCCTCTTTAGGACTGAACCAGCTGCCTTTTGATCCATCCATCAGCCACGAGCCACTACAGTTTTGCAGCGCTGCTGACAGTCCATTGCTGTCAGAAGGTCAGGTTGAGAATGAAGACGAGGCGAGCAAGAAGCGAAAACGAACCAATGAGAGCACAGGTGAGTGAGGTAGAAGTGTGCCATCATGTGCACCATGGTTGTCATCATGCCAACCCCTAAATAGCTGCATAGTTTCTGTATACCCTGAACATCTTATCTGGTCCAGACTGCAACCTTAGGAAGGAGAGAATACAAACAGGATGGCTTGCACTCCAACCTGAATTAGTAGAAAGAACAATGGATTCCAAGTCAGTGGATTTGAATTCTACGTTTGAATCTCTGCTCTGCTACTTCCTGGCAAGGTGAACTTGGCACTCAGTCTCCCTGAGCTTCAATTCTCTTCTCTGTAAAATGAGAATATTGGACTGGGTGACCTTTAAGATCCTATAGTATTAGATCCAGGCCAAGAATACAGGGCTCCTGCCTCAAGCTCCAATCTTTTCATTCCCCCCAATCTCCATGTGACAGTGGGACAGCTTTCATAAGGATGTTTCTGCCCAGAAAACACAAGGAAGAATCTAGGCTCCTAGATCTCATACTAGGAGGAAGCTTAGAGTTCATACAAACCAATCCCTTTCTTTTACAGAGGAGGAAATTGAGGATCGGGGCAGTGAAGTGATTTGGCAAGGGGTCCTCTTGAACCAAGCCAAACATAGGGCCCTGACTCCAAATCTGGCAGCTCTAATGGTGCAGGCTTGTCTTCTCTGCACCATCAGTCAGATCATCTTAGTCACTAGCTCTTATTAAGAAAGTTCTCATAATGAAGATCATAGCTTTGGGTGTCACCATCATTTTGCCCTGTTTTGAAATCTTCCGGCATGATTTGCAAGAATTTTCTATGCTTTCTTTCACTGCTGTCAAATCAGAGAAAGATAGCTAATAGTGTTCAGCACATAAAATGCTTTATACAGAATTGTGCTCATACTTGGGCTGTGCTTTGCAGTGTCAGGGACTTCTTTAGTTTTCCCCTCACAGGTGCCTCTCAACAGCCCATCAGGTAGTGGGGCACAGAGATGTGGAGTGACCTCTTCCCAGCCCCACAGCCAGAGAATGTCAGAATAGAGATTAAAACTCAGGTCTACAGACCTCCAACTAGCATTCTTTGCATTCCAGGATTCACTGTTTAAGGCCATGGTTTTTCTCTTTTGAGTCTTTGTGTGTCCTTGTGTGTCACTTTCTTTCAATTCAGCAAACATCCAGTTCAGTGAATGTTTACTGAGCACCTACTGTGTGCATGGTACTATGTTAGGTAGCAAGGATACAGAGAGAAAACAAAACAATCACCACCCTTAAGGATCTTTTGGGAGTTTTTTTGGAGGAGGGATATAGCATGTACACAAATAAATAAATATTAGAGAATTTTAGGAAAGGAGAAAATGCTAATAGCCATGAAGTGAGCCAAGTGTTCACAGAGGAAGAGGTACATGAGCTAAGCCTCAAAGGCATTGAAGAATTCTCTGATACAGAGGTAAGGTGGACATAGAGAGGGCAGTCTGGAGAATACCTAGTAGTCCTATTTTTAGCTACATAGAGTGCATAGAGGGAAAGAAGGGCAAATACAGGAAGTTTGGAACCAGATGATGGAGGGAGTCTTCAAGTATAAGTTAGAGATTTGTATTTTGCCTTAGAAAGACTAGGGAAGCCACTAAGGTTTTTAGCTGAGGAATGAATTGTCACACTTGTTTATAGAGGAGGAGCTAGAGGGAGGAGAGAGTAGAAGCAAAGGGATCCATTAGGCAGCTATTTCGGTAACCTAGGTGAGGGGTTATGAGACAAGGAAAGAGGTCAGAGTATTATGAGTGGAGAGAAGGAAACAGATTGGAGAGATATGGAAGGAGAGTTTTTAGGAATTGGCTACTGATTGGATGTAGGGAATAGGAGAGAAGGGAAAGGTTGACCCAATGTTGCAGTGTGGATTACTGAGAGTATTGTCTTGTAGTACTACCAGAAATAGGGCAATTCGAAGGAGGGAGTAAATAAGTTAAGGAGGAAAGATAGTGAATCTAAGTTTGTGGCAGTGATGCCCTGTCCAGGTAGAATTCCCCGGCAAACAGCTTTCATTGTAGGAATGAGGATATGGGATAGGTGTTGGAGAAAGACATGAGGTCTTAGAACAAAATTTGAGAGTCATCTTTGTACAGATGATAATTGAACCCATGGGAGTAGATAAGATCCTAGAGAAAGGGGAGGGGGAGTGAGAGACAGACCGGGCAGGATGGCATGGCCCAGGGCATAGTCTTGAGACACACCCAATGTTTAAGGTATAGAAGATGGACAATAACATGGTAAAGAGGCCTGAGATGGAGTGGCTACACAATAGAGTAAAACCAGGAGTGAACAGCACTGCAGAAGCCAATGAGAATGACTGTACTAGAATGAAGGAGTGGTCAGCAGGGGCAGAAGCTACAGAGGAAGTTATCGGATGCGAATGGATAAAAGACCATTTGACTTAGCAATTAAGAGATTTGGGGTGGGGAATAAAAAAGAGATTTGGGTTATCTTTGAAAGAAATTCTAGTCAAATTGGTTGGGTTGAAAATCTGGCAACAAGGAGTTGAGTGGTAAGTAATGTTGGGTGGATAGGGAGGAAAACAGTAAGTAGAAATGTGTTTTTTCAAGGATTTGGCTGCAAAAGGGTGAAGAGAGGTATTGGATATGGTGGCAGGTTGGTAGGGTCAGTTGGGAAATAGTTAACAAAATTAATAAAAATTCACTGGAACCTAGATAATATTAATATATAGTTTTCTAAGTCAGTCTGCCTAGAGGGATCCTTATGGACAACATTTTAGTGACCCCCATTTCTAGTTGGGTTTGACACCACTTACCTTCAATCTTGAGGGTACTAGGCCTTAGAAATCAGATTGAAGTTGGGATCAATCTCACTTGTTGGTCAAAAGCAATAAAGTGCAGTGAGATTTAGGACAGAACATCAGGGCTAACCTAATCAGGTACCAGTGTGACCCACCTTATACTTAAGTTGAAAGTATTGCTTTCACAAGTACAAGACAGAGGAGTTGCAGTTAGAGAGCATTTTGTCTAAAAAAAGATCTGGTGGTCTTAGTGGGCTTTTATGGCTCACTATAGTGTGACTGCTACAAAAGATCTCAGGCTGTATTGAGAAGCCTGTTATCCAGAACTATAGAGGTGATAGTCCTTTGGTTCTTCTCCATCCTGATCATATCACATCTGGAATATCATTTTTTATTAGTTTTGGATGCTGTCTTTTAAGAAGAACATTGTATAACTGGAGTACATACCCATGAGAGCCCATCATAACTTCTGCTCTGTGGCTCTTCTTACACAACCTTACTATCTCTCCATTGATTATAACATGGCATGGGATCATAGACTTTAGAACTACCAGAACCTTAGAGATCAACTAGTGTGCCTCCCTTATATTAAATAGGAAATGAGAAAATAGAATTTCACTGAGGGAGAAGTGACTTAGAAAAGATCCAAAAGGTGATAAACCCAAATAGACATAGATACAAATCTTGATCTCAGTGTTGCTTAAGTAGAAGCAATATTTGAACCCATGAGAGTTGATGAGATTACCAAGAGAGATAAGAGGGCCAGAACTGAAGCCCTTGATGATAATGCTGGGAAAGAGACTGAGAAAGAACAGCCAAAGAGATAGGGGGGAAACCAGGAGAGATCGGTGTCCTGAAAACCAAGGGAGAGGAGGGCGAGATTGACAGTGTCACATTGCTAAAGAGAGGTCAAGAAGGATAAAGACTGAGGAAAGACTATTGGATTCGTCAATAATACAGACCACTTGGAGGACAGTGTTGAGCACTGGGGAAAATGCAAAGTTTAAAGAAGACAATAAGATCACTGTGATATCTAACATTACAGGCAAAGGGCTATGGGGGTGAAAGCTTTGGGGCACAAGTCCATTTTATTCACAAAGGAGACTAGGGTCAGGTTCCTGAAGGAGGTGATAGCAACTGAGTTGACCTTTAAAGAGTGGATTTTGAATTTAGTTCCTGGCATAGCTAGGTGGTACAGTGGATGTAGCATATCAGCATCAGAAACTCACTGGCTTTGTGACCCTGGGCAAGTCACTTAATCCTATTTACCTCAGTTTTCTCATCTGTAAAATGAACTGGAGTTGGAAATAGCAAACCACTCCCATATCTTTGCCAAGAAAACCCTACATGGGGTCGCCAAGAGTCTGACCCGACTAAAACATGACTAAACAATAACAGGAATTTAGCAGGTAAAGAAGGAGAAAGAGGCTGTTCTAGGCACAGGAACAGCACAGGTTTAGGTGTGGAGGTGAGAGTGTGTTTGAGGGGCAAAAAGTTGTTCAAAAAGGTTTGGAGCTCCATTCTGAAAGGTAGAATATATCAGATTGTTGAGAATCCTGAATGCCAGGCAAAGGAATTGTCACTTTTCTCAGTCTCCCTTCCCCCAGAACAAGGGAGCAGAACCCTTGAGATGAGTGTTTTTTGTCCTTGGGAAAAGAAATTATAAGAGTTTCCAATGCACCAGGAGAAGAGACACAAGCAGCAATTCATCTCCCCCAGAATGAAATGCCAGCTATTACATTGAGCACCCAACCCTACAATAAGGTCTCAAAAGCCCCCAGTTAGGGTGACTTTGTGTTTTCAGCTACTGATGTCAACACCAGCTCCTGTAAACACAGGGTCTTTGCTGGCAAGTTATTTTTTAATTTAGCCTTTCTTATTCCCTTCCCTAATTACACTGATGTAGGATACACAGGCTGAGCACCATTGACTAATGCATCCCAGATGATGTGAGCTTCTGCACCTATCTGGTTGAGGCTGGGGCCAGCACACTGTTGGAGTCTTTTTTGGTCAGCATCAGGCACGTGCAGATCTGACTTTGGGGGCAGGGTCTGAAAGGCTGGTGAACTTTTTTGTCCTTTGTGGTTGGGTGGTGTTGTCTGCTCTGTGATATGGTATCCCAAGGCAGACAATCTCATTTTTTTAATTTATTGATTCATTTCTTTATTTCTTTCAAACAGTTGCTTGTTTTCAAAGTGGTTCTCTGCTGCATCAGGGCCAGTTGCCCAGAGACCATTTGGGGGCCTTCCAAGGTAAGGTAGCCATGAAGAAACTTTTCCCAAATGGAATCATTGATTTGGAATGAAAAGGGACCTTAGGAGCCTACTAGGCCAACCTACCTATTTTACAGATGAAGAAACTGAGGCCCAAGAAGGGAAAGTGCTTTGGCCCTTGGTTACACAGGAAGAAACTTAAATCTCAAATTAGACACTGGTCCACCTTGTAGCCTACTCTCTTATAGAAACTTAGGGCCCAGAGAAGTTAAAGCAATTGCCTGGTCAAATTAGGATTTGAACCCACATCCTCTGACGCTAAAGCTTGTGCTTTTTTGACTATGCCATTCAAAATTACAATCTCCATGCTCCCCCACTTCCCTCCTGAATTCCATTCTTACACATCCAACTGCCTCCAGCTTCATGTGGCTATCCCTCAACACCTTAGACTCACAGCCAGCAAAATTAGAGCTTGAAGCAGATTCAAATGTAATTGGGAAATGTTTAATAAAATAAATAAAAATCCAAGATAGATAATGCTAATTTGTGGTTTTCTAAGTCAATATGTGGTTGTAGGGCTCAACACATTCTAAACAATTCATTTTCCTCACTGCCTCTCATAAAAACCTTCCTTACTCCCATTTATGTTTCTGGTTTTTTTTTAGTATACCATCCTCCTATTCACTCTGGTTTAAACCTAGGAGCCATCTTTTTCTCTCGTTACCTCTTCTATCTCATTAATCCTTGAGACCTGTCAGTGCCGAAGCCACACAATCATTCCTATCAACTTCCTCTTCTCTACTCTCATGCCAAGCAGCCCAGATCAAGCACAAGTTTTTTTCACCTCTATTCTTGCCTATACTATTGTCAAGACCTCCTAACTGGTTTCCCTACTTCCAGCACATCCCCTCTTTAATTCCCCCTTTACATTCTTCCAAATCCACAGGTCTGAACACATCATTCCCACATTCAAAAACCATATCCTCATCCTCATCTATAGCCTGCTTCCAGATTCCATTTCTGGCCTTATCTCATACTATGTGCCTCCATAGAACCTATATTCTTCATTTAAAAATGTATTTTTAAATATTTTTCCATGTTTACATGATTCATGTTCTTTCCCTCCCCTTTTCCCTCCCCCTCCCAGAGCTGACAAGCAATTCCACTGGGTTGTACAAATGTTATCAATTGCTCCCTATTTCCATATTATTCATTTTTGATATAGAGTGATCTTTTAAAGCCTAAACCCCAAATTATATACCCATATATACATGTGATAAGTGATAAGTCATATGTTTTTCTTTTGTGTTTCTACTCCCACAGTTCTTTCTCTCATTGTGGATAACACTCTTTCCCATGAGTCCTTCGGGAGTATCCTGGCTTGTTGTATTGCTACTAGTAGCGAAGTCCATTACATTGGATTGTTCCACAATATTTTACTTTCTGTGTCCAATGTTCTCCTGGTTCTGCTCATTTCGCTCTGCATCAGTTCATTGAAGTTCACCCAGTTCATATAGAAATCCTCTAGATCATCATTCCTTAGAGCACAATAGTATTCCATCACCATCATATACCACAATTTGTTCAGCCATTTCCCAAACAAGGGACAATATTTCATTTTCCAATTTTTTGCTACCACAAAGAGTGCAGCTATGAATATTTTGTACACATATTTTTCCTTATTATCTCTTTGGGGTACAAACCTAGTAGTGGTATTGCTAGATCAAAGGGTATACATTCTTTTAAAGCCTTTTGTGCATAATTCCATATTGCCTTCCAGAATGGCTGGATTAATTCACAACTCCACCAGCAATGCATTAGTGCCCCAATTTTGCCACATCCCCTCCAACATTTATTATTTTCCTTTACTGTCATATTAGCTAATCTTCTAGATAGGAGGTGGTACCTCAGAGTTGTTTTGATTTGTATTTCTCTAATTATGAGAGATTTAGAAAACTTTTTCATGTGTTTATTGATTTGTCAATTGGGGAATGGCTCCATTTTTTGTACAATTGACTTTAGCTCCTTATAAATTTGAGAAATGAGACTTTTGTCAGAAGTTTTTGTTATAAATTTTTTTCCAATTTGTTGCTTCCCTTCTAATTTTGGTTACATTGGTTTTGTTTGTATAGAAACTTTTTAATTTAATATAATCAAAATTATTCATTTTATATTTTGTAGTGCTCTCTTATCTCTTGCCTGGTTTTAAATTCCTTCTTTTCCCATAGATCTGACAGGTATACTATTCCATGTTCACCTAATTTGTTTATGATTTCCCCCTTTATATTTAAGTCATTTACCCATTATGAATTAATCTTGGTTTAGGGTATAAGATTTTGTCTAAACCTAATTTCTCTCATACTGTTCATGGAACCTATATTCTATCCACATTTAATTCTCTTCCATTCTCCATTCCCATCCTGTCTTCTGTGATCTTTGCACCTTTGCTGATGATACAAGGCAAGCCCCTCATGTCAGCAGTGGAATCACCATGCCATACCCCAGAGATTTTAGTGTTCTTGCCCCTTCCCCTTATTTTTCTTTCTTTTTTTTTTAAACCCTTACCTTCCAATACTGTGTATTGGCTCCAAGGCAAAAGAGTGGTAAGGGTAGGCAATAGGGGTCAAGTGACTTGCCCAGGGTCACCCAGCTGGGAAGTGTCTGAGGCCGGATTTCAACCTAGGACCTCCCATCTCTATGCTTGGCTTTCAATCCACTGAGCTACCCAGCTGCCCCCCCCCCACTTATTTTTCAAAGCACTTTGTCACAATTTCTTTGCACTACTTTTACTCTTCCTCATATCATAGTTATTTGTGTATATATCTTTCCCTCCATAAGATGGTACCCTTTTGAAGACCCATGTCTATGCCTTCATATCTCTAGCTGCCTATAAAATTACTCCACCCTTATGGCCCACTGGAGATGTCCAAAAATAGACTTCTGAAGTGATTGTTTCTATAAGGTCTTAACACTGGAATGATCTTTTACCTCTCATCTACAGTCTTTTATCAGTCTCATTAATTCCCACTATGTCCTGTCTCTAGGTCTTCTTCATTTTGTTCTTAAAGCCATTGCCCTAGAACAGGCTTCTTATTGCCAATTACCTGTACTACTGCAGTAACTCTTAGTGGTTTTTCCTACTTATATTCTCTTTTCTTTCCTTCATATTTGCCAGAATGAAAAATAAGTGTGGAAAAGTAGACTAGAGCCAGGTCATCAAATGTCTTAACCACTTGGGTACACAGCTTATATTTTCATCCTAGAATTCTAGAGTCCATTGGTCCAATCCCTCATTTAGTGGGAAACTGGAGTACAAGACAAGCCAATGCCCAAGGTCATACAGCTAATAAGAGGCAGATTCCACAGTTCAAACCCAGGGCCTACAACTCTTAGTTGAGCACTCTTTGCACCTCATCATACTTTCAGAAGATCATTTTGGTAGCTCAATCTGTAAGAGCTAGAGTAGAGAGTAGAGAAATTTGAGGCACAGACATCAGTTAGAAATCCATTTGAATAGTCCAGGCAGGAAGCAATGAAAGCCTTCACTAAAGGGGTGGTTGAGTTGGTAGAGAGAAGCATACGAGTAAAGAAACTTTGTTGAAGGAAAGAAAGGTCTTAGCAATGAACTATGGTGAAAACACTTCTTCACTTGGCCTTAAGGATCATAACAATCTAGAATAAAGGGCTGAAAAGAATCGTAGAGACTTCTAGTCCCACCTCATTTTAGAAATGAGGAAACTAAGAAAAAGAAAACTTAGGACGTGATTTCCCCAAGGTCATAAAAGTTGTGAGAGGCACAACAGGGACTGGAAATTTGGCCCTCTAATTCTGAGTGCAAGTCCTTTCTGATCAGATTTCTAAAGCCCTTTCTTTGGAGCAATAAAACATGGCAATTACATGAGAAATGTGCCAGGTGGTCTGCAAGTAGATAGGAGAGAAACATCCAGAAGAGCCCCATTTATTATGAAAATGAACATAGCATTTTGTTTCCCAAGCTGAGGATAGCCATGACTTACCACACACAAAAATGAGAAAGAGTAGCCCATCTGGCCTTTCTTCCAGTGGAGGTGCATGACCCTTAGAAGAGTTTAGTTTACTATGAGTTGCCCAGAGTCACAATACTTCTTACTGGAAATGGAGAGAGCTTGGGTTTTCTGCATTCTGACACCTACTGTGTGAGAGGCAACGTGGTGTAGTGGAGAGAACCCTGGACTCAGGAAGACCTGGGTTCAAATCCTGCCCCAGATATTTAGTAACTGGATGACTCTGGGAAAATCCCTCAAATTCCATGCTTCCATTTCTGCATGAGTAAAATATTGGACTTGATGGCCTCTGAGGTTCTTCCCAGTTCTAAATCTAAGATCCTTTGATCAATCAGGGTGGGGAGAAAAGAACAAGCATTCATTAAACTCCTACTATGTGCCAGGCACAATAATGGGAAGTAGGCATTATTATTATTCCCATTTTACAGACAGTGAGATTGAGTCAGAGTTTAAATGAAGAGATACAGTTAATGAGTTTCTGTTATCCAATTTGAACTTGGATCTACCTGACTCTAAGCCTATTGCTCTGTAGGTGATGGTTCCCCCCTCTCCCCCACTGCCTCTGTTCAGTAAAGGCTTTTTTTACCTCCTGCCTCCTGTCAGTGTAGGTCAGAGACACATTTGTTGTTCTTCAGCCTTCTCCCTGAGCAGTAATTCCAGTTAGATTCTGGTGCTTTTGGAGAGAGAAACAGAGGAATAGTCTATGCTTATCTTAGAACAATGGGAATTTCCCTATGCGCATTGGAAAGGTGACCATAGTATCAAGCTCTGTCCCTCCTGTAGATGGTAAGTTTATCTACTGATAAAACACTCAGACTTTCTTACCAGACTGGTTTACCAGCTTACCAGTCTCCTGGCCACTAGAAGATGTTACATCATACACTGAAGAGGGGCTTGGGACAACAGGGACTTGCATTTGGGGCCTCTGAAAGGAAGTAGGCCTTCAAAAAACCCAGCTTGATAATTTCTCTTTTATCCTATTTGGACAGATTATGCTGACTGATAGCCATAGTATTTTTCTGGAGGGACCTCAGTACAATGGAAGGCATCAGAGGTTGGCAGCATCCTGCCTCATACTCAGCTGCCTCAGCCACCCACTGCCTGTCTGACCATGAGCAAGTCATGGAATCTCTCTGAACTTCAGTTCTTCATCTGTAAAATGGGAGCTCACAGTGTTGTTTTGAGAAACAAATGAAATTATTTACTTTGAAAACCTTAAAGCATATGATGATAATCATGATAATAGTAATAGCCCACATCTATATATTACTTTGTTTTCTAAAGTGCTTTGCATATAGTATATCATTTTCTCTGTAAATGTGAACTGTTATTATTATCTAGTCCAGTTTTCTCTTTGGAGAGAAGATGAAACTGAGGTTTGGAGGCAGGGAGGAGTGAATTGTCTAACGTCTCACAGCTAGGAAGTGATGGAGCAATCCAGCCTTCTTGTCATTTTTCCAGTTCAGACATCTACAGATTAGTAGTTATGATAACCTTGGCACCAATTATGAGAGCAAAGGTAAGGCAATCAGTTAAATCCCATGGGGAATATTTAGCCTGTATAAGAAGGACTTTCTGGAATGATTCTAATAGCAACTATTTGCAAAGTAATGCATTCATTCATTCATTCAGCAAATGCCCATGGTTCCCTTCTGTGTGCAAAGTAGTATATTGTGTGATAAGGAGGAATCTATAGACAATCCTTGTCTTCCCAGAGTTCACAGTCTAGCACACTGGATCTGATCATAAGACCTTTCAGTTATAATCTCCTTAAGGATGGGAATATCTTTTTGGTTAATTGCATCCCAGCCCTTAGTATGGTACCTGTTACATAGGAGGCACTCAATTAACATTGAGGGATTTGGACTGGATTGATTGCAGTACAAGGATATCTTATTCACCAGAGGCCAGACTTATAGCCATGTCAAGCATATAGCTATAAAGAAATGACCATATCCCTTGGTGGCCAAAATAATTACCCAGTCTCTAGGGGAAAGGCCATCCATTTTCCTTGGCTGATAGCAACTTTTACTTGGCCCACATTTAGAAGAATTTGATGAGTAAGCTTTTCACCCACAGGCCATTGGGAGTAGCACCACCAAAGATGGGGAATGTGGAACTATGAGAGACAACAGTATGCTGCCAGCATCCAGACTGATGGCTGGCTGACATCTAGAAAGAGGAGAAGAAGCACAATAAATAATCATAAGCTGGCCTTCCACAGCAGGCAGGGACAATTGAGTACCAAACCTCCAGAGGCCTAGGGGGTATCACTTTCTCAGGCAAAGGAGACTGATTTCTTGATGATTCTCTTGATGGAAAGAAGAATCTTAGACATATATACTCACTACATTTGCAAGTCTTTAGTTAGAATTAGTGTATGCAGTGAAAGAAACAGAGTGGAATGAAAGCTGGATTCAGTCAGAGGATCTAGGTTCAACTTCCAGGACCTCTACTTTTCCTCCCATGTGACCTTGGGTAATCAGCTTCCCTCTTTGGTCTTCTGCTATCTCCAGATTCTCTTTCAGCTCCAAATCCCATCATCCTATAGTAGCTCTCCTTTGCCTCCAATTACTTAACAGAGAATATCTCTTAGAATTCTTCCTGTATCTGCACTGGTTTTATTGTGTTTGCAAGAGAAGTTGATGTTGACCTTTATGCAAAACTGACCTCTTTCCTTTCTCAAAGGCTGTTAAATCCAAGCATTGAGGAGACTGTGGATATTAAGCGGAGAGGGGCAAGTGCTCTTGTTTGTGTTTTGTGCAAAAGGTTTTGAGATCTTAGAAACATTATGTTGGGCTGGGGGATGGGGAAGACTTGGCCCTGACCCGCAGGAATGATGAATGGCCCTTTGCCAAGAGATGTTCCCAGGTAATAATTGGCTTCATGTTGTAGTCCAAACAGAGAGGAGAAAGTAAAATGCTTTCCAAAATTATGAAGCAGGCAGGGTTTAGTGTTGTAGTTTTAAAAATTAATTCTCTAAACATTGGCTTTGCTAATTAGACACCATCCAGTAGCATGTTGTGGGTAGATTTTCTTTTGCATGTGCAGTTGTTTCTGAAGATTGGGACCATTTCTCAAAAAGTACCAATATCTGAGTGGTTTTTTTCTTTATGTCTCTTTTCATTTTTTGGCAGCATTGGGGTTCAAATTAGGATGGGGGAATGTCTTGGGAAAACAGCAGAGACTTGGCAACATACCTTCTTTCCATCTCTTAAAAGAGATGATTGGCCTGGGAGCCTATACTTCCTGGCCTTCAATCTCCTGCTTCTGGGCCCCATTTCTTGTTCTGCTTCTAGTTCCCCACATGTGCCTAGACAAAGTCATTCTCTCTTCCCCACATGCAACAGGAGGGCAGGCATCCAGCTGGGATGCTCCAAAATCCTACTCATCTCTCAAACCCTGAGCCTTTGATTCCTTTGTCCTCTCATAATCCTCTGGAGCTTTCTTCCTGTTAATTCTCCTGTGAAACTTACAACCCTCCCCCCTTTCACAGGGGCAGCACCCAAGGCAGATGTGCTTAATATGCACCGTTCTGTGCCCTTTCAGCTTCCTGAGTAGCTAGTGGGAGACAGTATTATCTTCTCTTCTGTCATTATCTTCCTAATGTGACTGGAAACTGATGGGGAGAGACGAACTAATTGGTCCAAGGTCACTCTCTTCTAGGGGAAGGACTAGGGTCAAAACACAGTAATCCCACGCTCTTCCATCTATTGTTTAGTTCTTCCAACTAAACCCATTTCGTTGGCAGTGTGGTAGGCAATGTGCATCTCTCTGCTATTAACTTTTAAGATGTTACCAGAACCCAGAGAGCTTTAACCTCTGCATATTCAGACTTGGCTGCTTTCATTTGTGATGTGGCATTAACTTAATAATAGCAGACACTACTGTGGAATTGGAGCTCAGCTTCTATGCTAGGGAAACACAATGATGAATGAGTGCTTAGAGAAGAAATTATATTTCTTGTCTGGGTATTGTGAGTCTGTTAGCTATTATTATTTATTTGCCTGGTAGCAGAATCTCAGCGCTGGTCTTTTCTCCCCATTGCTCCCTTACTCTCACCCACCATAGAATGATCTCAGCAGGGGATTTTTGAAGGGAAGCTGTCTTTAAAACAGGGTAGAGTGGAAAGAGCATTGACCTTTAGATCAGTAGTCATGTCTCTATCACTAACTAGTTGTGCAGCCTTAGACAAGCTGCTTTCCCTATATTGCCTTGATTTTCTCTTCTGCAAAATGGGGATAATAATCTTCATCCAAGCCATTTCATCTTCTGGTGACAGAAGTCTTTTTGCAAACCTTAAAGGGTTGTAGAAGTTGGAGCTGGGTTTGTGGCAATTGGTGTGGTATGGGAGGGACAAAAATAAGAAAACCAGAAAAGGAAAAAGAATATGAGAGAATTATGATTTGGTGATGAATGGATCATAACATCCTTGAGGAGTATTCAGACACAGAAAGCTAGAAGGGACTTTAGAGATCATCTATCCAAGTCCCCTTCTTTTATAAGATAAGGAAACTGAGGTTAAGGTCACACAGGCTGGGGTTTCATCCCAGGTCATTATGCCCTCCCTCCTCTTATGAGTCCACTGGTTTTTCCCAATATTCCACTGTGATTCAGCAGATAACATCAGAAAGTCTTAGAATCTCTAGTAGAGGCCAGGAGAAAGAGGCAAGTAGGGGCACAATTTATTTCTTTTTTAGTAATAGTAACAGATCGATTTATTAGGTAGTAGATTAGTATTAGGCTTAATTAGGATTTTTTTAGGATAGTAGTGTCATAGGTTTTGAGCTAAAAAGGACCTCAGGGGCATCTAGTCCAAAGCCTTCATTTTTTTAGTAACTTAATTAAATTTAATTTTTTAAATTCAATTTCTATTGCCATGCAAATCACGCTTCCATATTGTTCATTGTTGTAAGAGCATACTCATACATAGCCATAACCCCAAAATAAAAACATAAATACACTGATGTGAAGGACAACTCCAACAGTTCTTGCTCTGGAGGTGGATAGCATTCCCCATAAGTCTTTTTAGGATTGTCCCAGATCATTGCATTTCTGAGAGTAGCCAAGTTTTTACAGATAATCCTCATGTAATATTGCTGTTATTATGTACAATATTCTCCCAGTTCTGCTTATTTTGCTCTGCATCAGTTCTTGCAGATCTTTCCAGCCTTTTCTGAAATCATCCTGTTCTTTTCTTATACCACAATAGTATTCTATCACTAACATGTGCCCCAATTTGTTCAGCCATTCCCCATTTGATGGCCATCCCTTTAATCTCCATTTTACCACTGCACAAGAGCAGTTATAAATATTTTTGTGCAAGTAAGTCCTTTCTGCCTTTGTATTATCTCTTTGGGATACAGACCCAGTCATGGTATTACAGAATCAAAGGGTATGCACAGTTTTATATAGCCCTTTGGGCATAGTTCCAAATTGCTCTCTAGAATAGTTGGATCAGTCCACAACTCTACCACAATGCATTAGTGTCCCAATTTTGTAGGAGCACAATTTAAATGACTGTAGTTGTTCTTATCCTGCCTAATTCTCACCCCAGCTCTCATAAAGATTATTGCAACTGCTCATTATGTATCTAACTTTCTGCCTGCCTCATTCTCCCCCATCTATACTTCCTATCAAAGTATCTCTGAGTACTGGAACTCTGCTTATAAAGGATCATCTCACTGGAAGGGGAAGCAGCCAATGATGAGAAAACTTATTCAGATACAGCATAATGCTTACCTATCTGTAAATTGGTTGATCTGAGGCTGTAGCCCCAGTTGTTCCAGTGACAAAGACTATGAAAGCTTGCCTCCAGATGGCAGAGACTAAGCTAGCAAATTCCTAAGTGCTGCTTGCCATGTTGGCCCAGTTCTATGCTGGATCTCTGGGGCACTTTTGGGTCTGAAGAGTTTTATTACACATGTCCAGCTAATTCTTGGCACTCTTGTTTTACCTATTGGTGACAGGATGGACTTGGAGATGGGTAAGTTTGATTGCCAGTGATGACAGTGATTTTGGGGTACATGATCTGTTGGCTCATTGTAGACCCAAAGAGAAGGATGCTTTCTTATTCCAGGAAGAAGTTAGTTGAAGGTAAGGATGAAATAATTTTAAGTAATTGAGATTTGGTTTGGAAGGCTTTTGCAAAAATTTATAACAGTTCTTGTGTGTATACCCCAGGAAAACTTAAGAACAATTGTGTAGCAATCTGCCACCAAAGGTGAAAATTCATTTACTGCAGTGCGGTATTCTTCATGCCCAGACACCTGAAAGCAGCTGCTTTGGACACATACCCAGTGCTTTTGTGCTTCAGAGTTCATCTTATTCAAAACTAGCCACTCTCACTAATAAATCAGTATTTCTTCCCAGCCCTGCCACTGATTTGCCATGAGATATTGGGTAATCAATTCACTTAGTTCCCCGCTTCTACCACCCCTTGCCTAGACTACCTGTCTAGAAAGTGGATCCAAATCCACTGAGAAGCTTGATTAGTTGAACACAACTGAGGGGAGGAGGGATGAGCACACACTTGGGAGCAGTACAAATGAAATTGCAGTGGTCAAGTTACAGCCCTCTGGTGGCCCAAAGCATCTGATTGCTTCTTTCTCTCAGTAGCTGGTTGAAAGATGCAGCCTTGGAGAGCACCCCACTCCAGGTGAAATAGTGTTGTAGAATTCCTATTGAATATCTTGCTCAAAATAGCTAGTCAGAAGGAGTATGAATGGCTCCTTGGAAAATTATGGAGCCATAGTTTATCAGACTTAGCTTCATGTTTCATTGTGGAAATACCAAGCCTCCAAACTGTAGAGTCCCAGCCCAACTAATGAATTGTTTTACAGCATCCCCCCAACAAGTGATATTACTTGCTTTATTCATTTATGAGACTGGGTGTTCTATAATCTTGATGGTACATATTTCAGCAATGAAATATGAAACTAAGTCTGATTAACCGAAGCTCTGTACTTGTCAAAGGAGCTATTCATGGAACCCAAAGCTTACACCCATTGACTAACCTTGGACCAATCTACCTCCCTTTCTCAATTCCCAACCATAAAAGGAAGGTAATTATAAAGAGAAAGATAATGTTCTTTCCCTCACTAACCAGCCCAAGGTGCTGAAAGAGCAGGCCAATACATAGTAAGTCTCCATTCACCAGGTTACCCTACTGGTACAAAGCACTGGGCATGATTCTTCCTCCCATTACACTGGCCTGTCACTTTAATGCCTCCAGAACAGCCAGGCTTCTAATCCCCAAGCTTCCTCAAATCTCATGACCTTTAGCTTCACTTAGTCTTCAGCCAGTCAGATGATGGCCATGTCTTCTATCTGACCATTACCTCCATGATGCTAAACTCTGAAATCCTCCTTAGACTTTTTAATTCCACCTGTCCCTTTGCTGCAGTGCTTCTAAATCTATTTCCCCCTTTTTTATTTAGAATATTTTTCCACAGTTTCATGATTCATGATTCTCCCTCCCCTTTCCTCTCTCCTCCTGAAGTTGACAAGCAGTTCCACTGAGTTATACATGTATCATTGTTCAAAACCTATTTCCATGTTATTCATATTTGCAGGAGAGTGATCTTTTAACATCAACACCCTAATCATATCCCTATCAAACTACATGATTGATCATCTGTTTTTTCTTCTGCATTTCTGTTTCCACAGTTCTTTCTCTGGGTGTGGATAGCGTTCTTCCTCCTAAGTTCCTCTGGATTGTCCTGAGTCATTGCTGCTAGTAGAAAAGTCTATTACATTTGATTGTGCCATAATGTATCAGTCTATATACAATGTCTTTCCAGTTCTGCTCCTTTTGCTCTGCATCAATTCCTGGAGGTTGTTCCATTTCATTATTCCTTTCAACACCATAATATTCCATCACCTTCAGATACCACGATTTGTCCAGCCATTCCCCAATCAATGGACACCCCCTCATTTTCCAATTTTTTGCCAACACAAAAAGTGTAGCCATAAATATTTTCGTACAAGTATTTTTCCTTATTATCTGTTTGGGGTACAAAACGAACAGTGGTATGGCTGGGTCAAAGGGTAGGTAGTCATTTAAAGCCCTTTGGGCATAATTCCAAATTGCCCTCCAGAATGGTTGGACCAATTCACAACTCCACCAGCAGTGTATTAGTGTCTCAATTTTGCCACATCCCCTCCAACATTTATCACTTTCCTTTGCTATTATATTGGCCAGTCTGCTAGGTGTAAGGTGGTACTTCAGAGTTGTTTTAATTTGCATTTCTCTAATCAGGAGGGATTTAGAACACTTTTTATGTGCTTATTGATAGTTTTTATTTCATCATGTGAAAACTACCTATTCATGTCCTTTGACCATTTGTCAGTTGGGGAATGGCATGATTTTTTATAAATTCCATATAGGAATACAAATAATTTGATCTTATTAAGGCTCTTAAAGGGGTAAATTTAAGAATAAGAATTTTCTTTCTTTCCCCTCTTTTTCTAGATCTAAACAATTGGAAAAACATTAATTGCTAATGGGCAGGACGAGCTAATATAATAAAAATGACAATCCTACCCAAATTAATCTACTTAATCAGTGCTATAACTATCAAACTACCAAAACACTTTTTTTTATAGAATTAAAAAAATTATAACAAAGTTAAATCTGGAAGAACAAAAGATTAAGAATATCAAGGGAAATAATGAAAAAAATGTGAAGGATGGGGGCCTAGCAGTACCAGATCTTAAACTGTACTATAAAACAGTGGTCATCAAAACAATATGGTACTGGCTAAGAGACTGAAGGGTGGATCAATGGGATAGAGTAAGATCCCAGCTTCTGGAATAAGAACCCACTATTTGACAAAAACTGCTGGGAAAATTGGAAAACAGTATGGGAAAAATTAAGTTTAGATCAATGTCTTACACCCTATATCAAGATAAATTCAAAATGGGTAAATGACTTAAATATAAAGAGTGAAATCATAAATAAATAAATTAGGTGAACATAGAATAGTGTACCTTTCAGATCTGTGGGAAATGAAGGAATTTAAGACCAAGCAAGAGATAGAGAACACTGAAAAATGTAAAATGCATGACTTTGATTATATCAAAATAAAAAGGTTTTGTACAAGCAAAACCAATGCAACCAAAATTAGAAAGAAAGCAAGAAACCAGGAGAACATTTTTATAATGAAACTCTGACAAACTTTTAATTTCCCAAATATATAAGGAACTAAGTCAAATTTACAAAAAATCATGCCATTCCCCAACTAACAAATGGTCAAAGGACATGAATAGGTAGTTTTCACATGATGAAATAAAAACTATCAATAAGCACATAAAAAAGTGTTCTAAATCCCTCCTGATTAGAGAAATGCAAATTAAAACAACGTCTTTTTCTTATTTACCTTTTCATGTTTCTCTTGGTTTTTGTGGTTCAATATCGAACTTTCCATTAGTCCTGGTCTTTTCTGTGCAAATACTTGGAAATCTTCTATCTTGTTGAATGCCGGTACTTTCCCCTGGAAGTATATAGTCAGTTTTGAAGTATAGGTGATCCTTGGTTATAGACCCAGTTTCCTTGCCTTTCTAAATATCATATTCCAAGCCTTGCGGTCTTTTAGTGTGGAGGCTGCCAGGTCCTGTGTGATCCTGATTGGTGCCCCTTGATATCTGAATTGTCTCTTTCTGGCTTCTTGTTATATTTTTTCTTTTACTTGGAAGCTCTTGAATTTGGCTATTATATTTCTGGGGGTTGTCTTTTCAGGGTCTAGTGTAGAGGGTAATCTATGGATCCTTTCAATATCTATATTGCCCTCTTGTTGTAGAACTTCAGGGCAGTTTTGCTGAATAATTTCTTTTAGTATGGAGTCCAAATTTCTATTAATTTCTGCTTTTTCAGGAAGACCAATGATTCTCAAATTGTCTCTTCTAGACCTGTTTTCTTGATCTGTCAAATTCTCAGTGAGGTATTTCATGTTTCCTTCTATTTTATCAGTCTTTTGACTTTGCTTTATTTGTTCTTGCTGTCTTGAGAGATCATTGGTTTCTAATTGCCCAATTCTAGCCTTTAGAGACTGGTTTTCCTTTTCAATCTGGTCTCTTTGGTTCTTCGAGGCTTCCAGCTGGTCATTTCTGGTCTTCAATTTGCTTATCAATTCGTTTGATTTCTGAGCCTCACTTTCCAATTGCGAAATTCTGCCTTTAAAATTTGAACTGTTATTTTCTTGCCAGATCTCTTCCATCTTTCTCATAATTTCAGATTTGAACTCTTCAAGATGTTGTGACCCATTTTCATTTGGGGGGAAGGTTTGAATGTCTTTAATTGTTTGTCCTCCTCTGTTTTATGAGTTTTTTCTGTGCAGAAGTTATCGAATGTTTGAGCTTTTTTCTTGGTCTTCTTGTTTTTTTCTAGATTGGCCTTGATTGGCATCATTATGTTTTATCTGCCAGAAGGTTGAGTAAGACAATCTGATTCTCTTTGTATGGAGTTAGGGAGCATTTTTTGTCGGAGGCTACTTTGTGATTCTCTTGGCTTCTCTGGGGACCCTCCTTGGGTCTCTGGTCTAGCTGTTTTCAGGGTCGAGCCCCCATGTTCCTAGCCAGAGCTTGGGACTTGGCCCCGGCTGCCTAAAGCCCAGAACTTGGCCCACGCTTGCTCCTCCACCTGAAATTTTCCCCTGAGTCTGAGTGCGCTGGGCGCTGCTACTTCCTCTCTCAGCCCCACTCCTGTGTCCAAGGTCTGAGTTTTCCAGCCACCTGGGGTCTTAGGTCTTGCTACTCTCAGGGGCACACTCCTGGTAGTGCCAGCTAGCTGCCTAGGGGCTAGATTTTGTGCCCCCGCTCGCACTAACTCTGGAGTGCAGCCTCTGACTCTGGTACTGTGAGTGGGGTGGGGGAGCGGTGATCTGCTCGCGTTTTGATGGGAGCTATTTCTCCCCCCCTTATAGAGTGGAAGTCCCCAAACTGAAGTACCTTCAATACTGCACCCTATTGTGGGGTTCCTTCTTTCATCTGGATTTTGTTTACTTGTCCTTTGGATGTACTCTATATCCGTTGGTAAGGAGAGGAAGTTGCCCTGCCTCTACTCTGCCACCATCTTAACCCAGAAGTTCCGGGTATGGTCTTACTATCTATTTCCTCCTTGAGCTCCTTCAGTTTTTCCTTTAGAAATTGTAAGGAATTAAATTTACGGATTTGACTAAATATATGAGAATTCTAAGATAATCTTGTGGTTGCCAATTTAAAATATTATAGCTCAAGTCAAAATGACTTTTAATAGCTTTTATTTACAAAGAGGTGGAAAGAGTGAAAGTAGAGAAATGCAAAAAGAGGGTAAAGAAGATGTCTAGCCTATCACACTAAAATATTGCTCCGGAGCTCAGCTCAGCCTTGCAAAGCTTGTTAACCCTTGACTGGAGGACCCAGTGTTCCATCCACACAGCCTCCTCCGAGAGGGGAAAGCCTCTCTGGAACTAATCTCTCCAGAATCCAGGAAAGGAAGGCCAGCTACTCACTCACCCAAGTGAAGCTCCTAAGGAGAAGATCTAGGAGCAGTCTTACCAGAAGCAGTCCAAGAGCCAGAGTCCCAGGTTGAAGTCTCAAGTTATAGCTCCAAGCCATAGTCCCAGTCTAAGATCTTCTAAGCCCTTGGGCAGAAAACCTCCTGACAGGAAGTTCAGTCTCTTTTTATGGACCTTTCTTTATGTTACTTCCTGTCCCTTCCTCCACTTTACGGGGACCAATTACAGTTTTTAAATTTGCTTAGCACTGCCTAGGGGGCATTGTTTGTAGTTTCCACCTCTCATCCTATGAGGGTATAAACTTGTCACAAAAGGATTCACAAGTTTCTGACTGATTGAGTTGAAAGGGTAGAGCTCTCTAAGTGGCTTATGAGCTTCCTGACCTAGTGCCTTTGCTTTGGGCCCACGCAGATTGACCCCCTTTCAGCCCAGATTGCCCTACGCTGGGACTCCAGACTTCTCCACAGGTTTGAAATTTCAAGGGGCGTGAGTTGACACTCACTTGCTCTGGAAGGATCTCAGGGTCTGCCTGTTAGCTAAGGCTTAAATTTGGAACCTGTGAAAGCAGATGTGAGTGGGGGAGTTATGGTTTACTCTTGGCTTGCTCTTCATTTGCTGCTATGCCTCCTGCTAGCTCTGTTCCCCTCTCACCTCAGTTCCCCAGATGGTCTCTGCCTACCTAAAGGGTTTTTCTTCTTTTGAAGGTTGTTTCACTCTATCTCCTTGTTTGTTCTTTCACTCCTGTATTCATTGTGTGGCGATATTTTATTCTTGTTTGGAGAGGATTTTCATGGTGAAACAGAGCTGCTATTCTAGTTACTCCTCCATCTTGGCTCCACCCCTGGAAGTCTAAATCTATTTTTAACCCCTGTACCTCCTGTCATAGAATTGATACTAAGGATTGCTTCAAAGGCAGAAGAACTTAAAGTAGGAATTAGGCAATGGGAGTTAAGTGACTTGCCCAGGGTCACACAGCTGGGAAGAGTCTGATGTCAGATTTGATCTCAGGACCTCCTATCCCTACTTTTAAATATATTCTTCAACCTTCACTGCAACTTCTTTTTCTGCTAAAATTCTCTTTTCTTCTGGTACACCAACACTAGCCTTACTTTTTCTTCTTTGTAGTCTCAAGCCTGTGAATGAAAGCTCCAACACAGGTATTTTTCACTCCTGTTCTTATACCTCTTGATGCCACTGGAGGAAGTCAGATACCTATGCCAAATGAGTGTCACCCATCTAATTTTTGTTTGACTCTCATTGCAGCAGAGCATTTATTTTTATTCTTTCCTAACTGCCCATCACACTTCCTACACTGGCTTCTGCTCTTCCGAGTAACTTAGTCCAATTCTCCAAGCCCTGTATAGAACCAACCAGAGAAGTAAATTCTATGAATGGATTGTCTGTCAGCTCAGGATACACAAAAAGCACACAACATATCTAATCTAGTACACTTGGACAATTGATTTTCTAAAAATCGAGACAGTTTGATACTTCTGGAATCTGTCATTTCATTGTTGTGGGTATCCCTTACATTGAAGTAACTTGCAACGAACCCCTCTACAGTTTGGTAAACAGTCTTTGAAAGTTGCTGTTGCTGAAAAAATTCATCCCTCTCAGGGCATGGTAATTAATCTGGTTCTCTGAACTTCTTCACGCACCTATTCTTGGCCTTTACATTTATTTGTCTTCAATTTTAATCTTTTTAGATGTGACACATCTGGGGCAACTAGGTGGTACAGTGGATAGAGTGCAAGGACTGAAGTCACTTAATCCTATTTGCCTCTAAAAAATAAAAGACCCATTGCTCTAGCCTATTGAGATTTTTTTTTATCTTGGTTTTTTCATTCTATTTAATAACTATCAATCTCAACTTTGCATCTTCTGTAAACTTGATAAGCATATCATTTATACTTTTATCCAAATAATTTATAAAAATGTCAAAAATAACAAGGCCAACGAGAGAATTTTGTTAATATCCCACAAGTGACCGCCTTCCATGTTAGCAAAACCTCTCTTTGGGTCCTGGGTCCAGTTGTTCAATTCAAAATCTACCTGACATACTGTCATCCAGTCCACATCTTTCTATCTTTTCTATGAGGATATGAAAGATGTTGTCAAAAGCCTTGCTAGTATCCAGGCATGCTATATGTATGACATTCTTCCAATCTTGCTGTCTAGCAGCCCTTTCAAAAAGGAAATGAGCATTGTCTGGCATGACTTGTTCTTCATAAATCCATGCCGGCTCATAGCAATAATAGTTTCTCTTTCTTAGCACTCACAAATTCTTTTAAGAATGTGTTTGAAAATGTTGCTAGGCATTGAAGACACTGGTTTACTATCAGAAAATGCCTCTTGCTCCTCTTTTTAAAACATGGAACATATTTTTCCTGTGTGTTTTTTTAATTTTATTTTAAAAACAAATTTCCACCTAAGTTTCCCGAATATGACACATATTGTCTCCTTCTCTTCTTCCCTCCCACTCCCAGAGCTGACAAGCAGTTCAATCTGGATTATAGATGTATTATCACACAAAGTATATCACCATATTGTTCATTTTGTGAGTGAACAATCTTAAAAAACCAAAATCCCAAACATGTACCCAAATAAACAAGTGATAAATCATATGTTTTCTTCTACATTTATACTCCAGCAGTTCTTTCTCTAGGGGTGGATAACATTCTTTTTTATAAATCCTGCAGAATTGTCCTAGATCATTGTATTGCATTTAGTAGCAAAGTCTATCACATTTGATCACTCCACAATATTGCAGTTAGTGTGTTTAGTGTTCTTCTGGTTCTGCTTATCTCACTCTGTTCACATATGTTCTCATATGAACTCACATCAGTTCACATATGCCTTTCTAGTTCTTTCTGAAATCATCCTGTTCATCATTCCTCATAGCACAATAGTATTCCATCACCATCATGCACCACAATTTGTTTAGCCATTCCCCATTTGAGGAACATCTCTTCAATTTCCAGTTCTTTGCCACCACAAAAAGATCAACTATAAATATTTTTGTACAAGTAGGTCCATTCTCCTTATTTTATATCTTTGAGATACAGACCTAGTAGTGGTATTACTGGATCAGAAGGTATGCATTCTTTTATAGCCCTTTGGGCATAATTCCAAATTGTCCTCCAGAATAGTTGGATCAATTCATAACTCCACCAGAAATGCATTAGTGTCTCGATTTTGCCATATTCCCCCCAACATTTATTACTTTATTGTCATATTGGCCAATTTGATAGGTTTGAGGTGGAACCTCAGAGGTGTTTTAGTTTGCATTTTCTAATCGAGGGATTTAGAATGTTTTTTCATATGATTATTGATAGCTTTGAGTTTTTCATCTGAAAACTTCCTATTCAAATCCTTTGACCATTTATCAATTGGGGAATGACTTGGATTCTTATAAATTTGACTTAGTTCTTTATATATTTGAGAAATTAGACCTTTATCAGAGAAATTTGTTATAAAATTTTTTCCTAGTTTGTTGTTTACCTTCTGTTCTTGATTGTATTTGTTTTGTTTTTACAAGAACTTTTTAATTTAATATAATCAAAATTATTCATTTTATATCTTATAATGTTTGCTATCTCTTGTTTGGTCATAAATTCTTCCATTCTCTATAGATCTGGCAGGTAAACTATTCTATTAAAACTTGGAGCATATTTAACAGAAACCCTGTAATACTTTTCCTAAGATCACCAACAGTGGCTCAATTACATCTTTGAGGGTTTGCTTGTTTTTTTCCTTTCCCAGTTAACTGGAGATGTAGTTCATCCTGGGCTGATAAATTGAACTCATTAAAGGCAGCAAGTTGTTTTTCAACATATTTTCATTGTTCTTGGGGGCGGCTTAATGTAGTGAAAGGAATGCAGGACTTGGGGGTCAGAGGACCTGGTTCACAGCCTTTTCTGAGCTGTGGGTCCTTGGGCAAGTCATTTCTTTGATTATTAAAATCAGGGGATTGGACTAGATGATCACCAAGGGCTCTTTCTGCTCTAAATCCATGATCTTATTAACTAGTTGTTAATATTTTGTTTCTGCATTTCTAAGTTTAACAGTCATTTTCATTGAAGAAGTAGTGAAGATACACTATCTTCTCATATCATAATCTCATTCACGCAGAACACCAGTCTTAATTTTCTTTTGGTATTCCTCTTGCCCCCAAACATATATAATAAATCTCTTTTTGTTAAAGGTTAGCAGTCACCACTGTCTCTGTTCATTTTTAGCTTTAGCATTTGAGCTGAAGCTATCGGGGTCTAGGTAGCACAGTGGAGTAATAGGCCTGGAGTCAGGAAGACCTGAGTTCAAATTTAACCTCAAACATTTACTAGCTGTGTGACCCTGGGCAAGTTGCTTACTATTTGGCCCAATTTCCTCAACTATAAAATGGGAATAATAATTGCATTTATCTCCCAGGGTTGTTGTAAGAATCAGATGAGATAATAATTAAGCGCTTAGTACAGTGCCTGGCACATAGTAGATACTTAATAAAATAAATCCTTTTTTCCTGTCCTTTCCTTTCTCCCTCCTTTCCTCCCTCTTTTCCTCTCCTTCAGTTCTTCCTCCCTTCTTTCCTCTCTCCTTCCTTCTATCTCTTTCCTTTCTCTCCCTCCTTCCCTTCCTTCCTCATGCTGGTATTTTTTGGTATTTAGCCTCAATTTCCCTTGCTTCTATCTTATGTACGTGTCTTAGTTGTTCATCAAGTTCCCTGTGTTTTGGTCTCCCTACTACTCAACCCTTTTTCTTTCTTATCCTCATCATTGCATTTACCCATTTCTAATATATGGGGCTTTTATACCCTAGACATCAATTTCTTTTTCAGTCACTGTTTCAGGACCACAGACAGCACCTACTTTCTGTTACTTTCACTTCCTCATTAGAAAAGTTTGGTTTTTCTTTTCATAAAATCTTAGAATGTTTAAGCTGAAAGAAACCTAAAGGATCACCTGCCAATCCCTTCATGTTTCAGAAACGGAAACTGAGGCTCAGGTCAGGGCAGAGCTCAAGACAAATAGGTCTTCCAATGTTAGGTCCAAGGCTCTTTCCACTATTTCTTGAAATAAATTTAAATAAATTTACTCAAGGCCTAGCCCTACTAAAAGATTTTCATGCCCTATTGTAAGCACATTTGCTTGAGATCTTTCACAAAGGAAGGGAGAAATAATGGAGACTGATTCATTTTTCAGTAGTTGATGATATTCCTACATTTCTTACCATATAGCATGGTAGGGATGGATTCATTCCTAAAAACCATGAACTATTTTTTAACCTCCGTACCTTCTGTCATAGAATTTTTGTTTTTTGAGAAGCATATGCTTGCCTGACATCTTTTAATAAATCCTGATGCCATTTATTCCGGCCTTTATATTGCTTTTGAAAAAAAAACAAGAAGCAATATCAGAGGGGGTGAGTTAGGGGAAGATTGAAAAGAGTAACTTGAATTCTAAAGGGTTTTTTATCTAGGGAGGTAGGGCTATACACAGGAGTGGGACTTTTTCATTTCCTCATCATATTTGGTTTCAAGTAAGAAAACACTGATGATATTGGTATGGCTGTTAGCAGGTCTGCTCCCAGGACAGATGGTAAGTTTGGACCAGGATAAGGTGGCATGAAATAATACAAATGACACTGGACTTGGGGTGAGAAGGCCTCTACTTGAGGTTCATACTCGTATAAAATAAAATATTCCACTTGACCTCTTTGAACCTCAGTTTTCATGTCCTCAAAATGAAACAGTTGGCCTAGACTTTCTCCAAGATCTGATGATATGATGCCTGTAGCCAAATCATACCACTCAACACTATGTGTTTTCCCACTCACAAGTTTTTGCTAATATCTGGAATAACCTCTCCTCCCCCTTACCAACTCTGCTCCCACTGTGTCTTTTGCCATGAACTATTCACAAGGTACCTCTCTAGGCCTCATCTTTCTCATCTCTAGATGAGGGGTTTGGAATAGGGCAGCTAAGTCATACAGTGGACAGATGCTGGTTCTGGAGTCAGGAAGACAAGTTCAAATCCACTCTCACACACTTACTAGTAGTAATATCTTGGACAAGTCACTTAACTGTGTTTGCTTCAGTTTCCTCATTTGTAAAAAATGAGCTGGAGAAGGAAATGGCAAACCACTCCACTATCTTTACCATGAAAACCCCAAATAGGGCCATGCAGAATCAGACAAGACTGAAAAACAGTTGAATAACAATTTGGAATAAATATGTGTCTTGTATCATCCTTTCCAACTCTAAATAATCCCATGTTCTTCTGTTCTTTGGGTATTCTACTCATCATTCCAGGTTCAGCTCCAATTTTAGCTCTACGAAAGCCTCCTTCTCCCTCAAACTGTAAGTCAGCTCTTCCTCAATTGATTTCCAACTGTGGATGCACTTATTTTTTAACTTATGTTCTATTCAGCTGTGGACATTTGTTACCACATATCAATGAGTACTATAAAGTCATTAAGGGCAGAGACTCTTCCTTATCTTTGCAGCTGCCCCAGTCTTTCTCATTGCAGTAGGCCACATTCAATGTTTAATTTTTTAAACCCTTACCTTCCATTTTAGAATCAAAACTGTGTATTGGTTCTAAGGCAAAAGAGTGGTAAGGGCTAGGCAATGGAAGTTAAATGACTTGCCCAGGGTCACACAGTTAGGAAGTGTCTGAGATCAGATCTGAATCCAGGACCTCCTGTCTCTAGGCCTTACTCTCAATCCACTGAGCCACCCAGCTGCCCCCCACATTCAATATTTATTGAAAAATGAACAAATGAGTAAATAAAAGGAGAGGACCAGAGGGTTAGAGGCAGGATCTGTGATTTCATTGATGCAGATGAGGAAGTTTCTTCTATCATTCCAGGGTGGCACCTTCTCTGAAAGATATAGTCTTAAGTAGTTGCCTAGACATCAAGAAGGTAGAGTCACACAGCCAGTATGAGTTAAAGGCAGGACCTGAACTAAATTAGTTTTCCTGGTTCTAAGACCAGCTCCCCATGCACTATGGTGGGCATTCTCTTACAGTGGAAGAAAGTAGATGAAATATAGCTTTCTGTCTTCATCTTTAATCTTTATGCTCATTTACCAGTTATCCAATAAGGACAGTGTCATACAATGGAAAGAGCATTGGACTAAAGACAGGAAACCTGAATTCTAATCCTGTTTCTCCTACTTTTTTAAGCACAATTCCTAATTACTTCTAAGAATGGTTGGAGCAATACACAGCTCTGCCAACATTATTATTAGTGTGCCTGTCTTTTCACAGTACCAAATTTTGATTATTCCCATTTTCTGTCATCTTTGCTAAAGTGCTAGACCAACCCCCTTGTCATCCTGGGAAGAAAATGAGGTC
The DNA here is from genome assembly GCF_016433145.1 of Gracilinanus agilis. Classification (NCBI taxonomy): domain Eukaryota; kingdom Metazoa; phylum Chordata; class Mammalia; order Didelphimorphia; family Didelphidae; genus Gracilinanus; species Gracilinanus agilis. The sequence goes on along the minus strand of NC_058136.1, from coordinate 14,169,896 downwards.
CAGAAGTGTGAACAATATCATTCAAGGTCACACAGTGAGTTACTGGCAGAGCAAAGATTCAGCCCCTTAACCTGCTTCTTCCCAGTACATGTATTCTTGCTAGTATTCCACAGAAGCATCTCTGTAGCCACAACATAAAGGATGGATTTTTTTGGGGAAGGCAAATACACTGAAGCCTTTCAAAGGCCCATTGTTTGCTGATTTCCCATCATGCTTCCTTCCTCCCTGGAGAAAAATGCTTTGCTTCTTTGATAAAGCAAACTTACCTCTTTTCTCTGTTACAATTTTCAACTGTGTTTCTTGTTTTTGTAGTTTGGGATTCATGTAGCTCTCAGGCAAGTTTGTCTCAGACATTCCCATTTAATATTCAGCTGCAGCTCCAAGGAGTTTAACATTATTCATTTTCTAAAAATCAAAATAATCTAAAGTCAACTTCTCTTCTTCCTGTGGACATTTCAGCTTAAAAGCCTTCAAGGCATTTGTCTGGTTTTTTTTTTAATTGCAACTAGTGTCTGATATTTGCTACCTTTGCCTGGATCTCTTTCTCTATGTCTCTGTCTACACACACACACACACACACACACACACACACACACACACACACACACATTCACTCATTTTTGCTCTAAAGGCAGCTTTGTTATTGACTCTGACTCAAAGATGAAGGGAAATAAACAACTGATGTCAGATTTCATGGAAAGCCAACACAGCTTAGTGGAAAATGGACATATAGTAGTAACTAGGCCTTACTTCTAGTCCCAGCTCTGCCCTTACTAGAAATTTCCCAACTTGAAGGGCTTCTTTGTTCAAAAGAGGCCATATGTACAGAGAAGGAAACTGATTTGACCAAGACCCTTAGGTTAGTGAGGAGCAGACCTCAGAGAGGTGCCTTTGCCCTCTGGCTCCATGCTGAATGCCTTTCCTGCTCCGTACCCCTTGTCTATCTCTTGTCCTTTTCCCCTCTGCTCCCTGAATTCCCCATTCAGCCTTGATTAAGAGCAGAGGCTCTGACCTGGAGGCCCAGAGCTTGTTTTTCTAATATTTCCTCAAGTTCTGGTTTCTTTTGGACTCTTCTGGGTTTTATTGATGCACTTATAAACCTGATTCTGAGAATGGGGACTATAAGCTTCTCTAGAATGACTGACTGAGGGGGTAGGACATAAATAAGGTGGGTTCCTTAGATCAACTGACCTCTAGGTGTATCCATTGAAAACATGGCTCTACTGCTCTAGATGGGCCATTTTCTGTTTCTGTAAAGTCCTGAATGCTAGGGTTAGCCTGCCCCAGAGGACAGTAGGGCCTTGGCCTGGTATACTCGGAACAAGGAACAGGTCATACCCACTACTTTCCCTTTTCTTAAGGGAGAGAGGAGAAGCAGGAGCTCAGGTCCTAGGGCCTGCTGCCCAGTAACCTACAGCCCTGGTAGTTTGCTCAGCTTGTTCCCAGTGGTCACCCTCACTGTATTTAGTAATTCTACAATACTGGCTACTGAATGTTAGGCCAGGAGGGCTTCAAGGAGATGGGTGCCCTGAGCAGGCACCTTAGGAAGACTCCTTGGAAACACTGCATCTTTGTTATTGGATTTCTGTGCTTAGTACTAAATTAGTAGTTAATGAATCCATTTGAACCCATTGAGTACAAGGTACTTTCCAGGCAGTGGTGATAGACATCCTGCAGCAGTGAGGGTTAAAAAGATGAGGTCCAAGAATAGCCTCGTAATGTCTGTTACATTATCTCAACCAATGGACCTTATACCTGCCGTGTTGGCCCAGAAGCCTGTGCACCCTCTTCAGTCGGGGCTATGTGGCCTGTGCAAGATTTATGGTATCATAGATTATCTAATCCAGGCTCCTTAATTACAAGGGGTGGAAACTGTTAAGATTAAAAATGATAAAGACTGATATAATAATAGAAATTAGTAGTTTAATTAAAGACATGGCCATGTTGGAAAAATATATATAAGACCGCGCCTATCTTTTATATTTACCGCCGGAGCCTATCCTGTCCCTCTGGTACGCCAGCCAGCCACTCTGCAAAACCCAGAAAGAGGCTTTCTCTAGGCCCTCCTCCGAATTTAAATTGCCGGAAACCAGAAACCCATAGGGATCACAGGAAATGTAGTCTCAAAGTCCCCACGTGTCCATAGGGAGTCTGCTAGACACTTCCAAATAGCACTTCCCTGAATTCAAAACAAACAAAACTGAGGCCCACTTTGAGGAAGGTACTTGAACAAAGTTACATAGCATAAAGTAGCATAGTCCCTTCTGAGCAGCAGAACTGGGATTCATCCCCAGGTTTTCTGATTCCAAGTTTCTCCCCACTTCACTAGGCTTTGGAAACCACCTGCAGTCCTATCTGTTGAACAAGTACATCTTCCCCAAGGCTGTGAATGCCAGTCATGGACATCACTGTCTCTTTTCCAAGCTAGAGACTTGGTTGAAGGGAGTAATGCTGACTGAAATAAGGTTATGAAATCCTCATTATCTATTAGAAGCCCTAGAAGAAAAATTGGCCTACCCATAGAGCCTAATCGTGGTTTGCAAAGAATTTGTTCAGTGGAGAGACTCCTTGAAAGTCCCGCTTCAGGGGCAGAAGACCAGCTGTCTGAGTAACTCAGCATTGGCCCCTTGGAGCAGCCTCATTTCTTGTAACCATTCATCTACCTCTGCTAGGCCTCCACCCCCAGTCAGTTGAGGAGCAGAGCTCAAAAGTCGCTTCAGGGAGTTGGCTATGGATCAATAGTCTGCTGGAAACCAGGAGCTATTTGGGTTCTTTTATCTGTGCCAGTTATTAGAGTTGAACCAGGAGGATTAAACTTTGAAAAGTAAGTGGAAACCTCTTGGTATCAAAAGTATCTTGAACCAAAAAAATGATTCCAATGCCCTGGGGGTTTTAGACTTTTTCCATTTGAAAGCACATTTCTTGAATTAGTAAAATTTTTAGGAATTTACCTTCAATTAGTCTAGTCTCCTTGAGTCTTTATTACATTAGGTGTGATACAAAGAGCATTGTAAATCTGAACCCCTTCCCTATAGAGAATTTAGGTAATATAGTCATTGGGCCTGTACAAAATGTATGGAAGTAATGCCCATGCCCTAAACACCTGTGGCTCACCTTTCACACCCCCACAATGGTTCTTCTTTTGTCTGTCATTCTCATTTCATTCTGGTAAATCTTTGGGACTAGGAGAGAGGGAGGGAACAGAAGATTGTGAAGCTCAAGACAGCCCCTTTCTGCAATTCCATAATGCACTGCTTGCTGCTGCCCCCTTTCCTCCCCAAACCCAACTGCTCAGTGGAAACACCATGAAAATGACACGTGTCATACAGGGAAGAGTGAGCTGAAATTGTGCTGGGAAGTGGGAGAACATATTGTCAGATTGAGGCAAGCTCATCATGATGTTGCTGAAGATATTTAAGCATCCAGGACTTAGAAGAAAACAAAAAAGCAGCCTTGACAAAGCTCCTTTGGATCCACAGAAAAGGGAAGCCATCTTACCTAAAAAGCCCAAAAAAGACATACAAGCCCAAGTCAGACAAGAGGAAAGGAGGACAAGGCTGAAAGTATTTTGCTTGAAAAGAAAGTGGAAGCATGTTGTTGTTCAGGCATTTTTCAGTCATGGCTGACTCTTTGTGACCCTATTAGGGGTCCTTCTCCAGCTCATTTTACAGATGAAGAAACTGAGGCCAACAGGATTAAATGACTCACCCAGGGTTATGTAGCTAGTAAGTGTCTGAGGCCAGAGTCGAACTTGGGAAGGTGACTCTTCCTGACTCCAGGCCCAATGCCCTATCCATCATGCCATCTAGCCATAATCATTTCCCTATTTTGCAGATAAGATAATGGAAGGTATTAAAGGGTGAGTGACTTAGGGAGTGCTAGAACACAGGTTTCCTGCCTCCCAATTAGCCCAGTATTTGTTCTTTCATCACTGACTCTCATTCATGGTCACTAGTATTTGTTGTTGTGATCAGCGGACAAGTACAAGGGATACCAAAGTGGAGAGAACTGAGTGTGCCAAAGACAAATTCATTTGATTTCAAGACCAGCCTGTGCACAGGTTGAGTCTTCAAAGCTGCATTTGATTCAGGGATGAAGGTTAATCAGCAGCCATTTCTGACCCTCACGTTGGTGACCCTCTTTGGCTCTGCCTGTGTTCATCATAGAACCATAGTGATGGGAATTGTCTTGTGATACAATCACCAGATGGATAGCCCTTGGAAAATGAACTTTCTCCCATTGTCCTCATTGTCTTTCTGCAAAAATTGATGTACATTTCATTCCCTACTCATCATAAATGTGACATGCCACTTTTTTACTCTGTTGCGTGGCCTTAATTAATAGATTGAGTGCCATTATGATTTCAAATTATTTGAAGCATCCACATATCCATATGGCCTGATCATTTCTCTATTTAAACTTAGTATGTGTGACTTTAAAGTTGAATTTATTCATATATATATATACATATATATATACATATGTATATGTATATAACAGCACCATTCCTTTGATAAGTTCAAAATACTGTACTCTAAACTATTACCTTGTAATATTTATTGGTATGCCTTTGTGAATACATGAAGACACAAGGAATCTTAAAATCCTAGACTGAAAAATAGAAGGGACCTTCAAAGTCATTCAATGCAGCCTCCTCACCAGTATAGGAATCTTCTCTAGTGTCTGTGCCAAATGATTATTCAGTCTCTGCCTAAGTACTTCACACTAGGTTCTCACTGTCACCTGAAGCATCCCATTCAGTTTCAAGAAAAATCTCATTGTCAAAAAAATCTTCCTTAAATCGAATCCCCACCTTGGATGACTCCAAGTTGTGTGACTTACAGGCAAGTCAATTAGCCTCCCTGGGCCTCCATTTCCTCATCCAATAGAGTGGGGCTGGAGAACAGTACTTTACATCTACTTTACAGACTTGTCATGTGAATCAAATTAGATCACAGATGGCAAGTGTTTGAAAAACCTTGAAGCACTTTGGAAATGTCAGCTTATTATTATTAGTCATCATTGAAACTCGCTTTCCTGTGCCTTCTATCCTCTGCTCTTAGTTTAGCCCTCTTGGGCCACACAGAATCAGTCTTCTTCCCCTGCAAATATTTGAAGGCCCCCCTGAAGCTTCTTTTCTCCAAGGCAAAATCTCCCTAGTGCATTTTACCATTTCTTGGATGATGTGCTTTCTAGGCTTTTATCATATGACTTTCCTTCCTCTAAATGGACTCTCCTTCTGGACACCATTGGACTTTTAATGTGGTCTAAGCTCAGTGAGCCCATAGGCAACATAACATGGTGGAGTAGCCAGAGTCCTGGCCTCAGAGTCAGGATAGCCTGGCTTCAGTCTCACCCCTGATACATATGGACTATATGACCCTGGGCTGGGCTCTGCAGCTGTCTGCTCAGGTAGCTTTCGGACTGCAAGCTACAAAACAGTTGCCTACCTGTACTGGGAGAGGGAGTTCCCTTCTTGGGAGTTGTTATGGTTGTCAGGTCACACTTTTGGCTTCTACTGAGTTTCTGTTGGTGTTGTTGTTGATGTTGTTCAGTCGTTTGCTGACTCTTTGTGACCCTGTGAACCTCTGACCATGGGGTTTTCATGGCAAAGATACTGTAAAGTTTGTCATTTCCTTCACCAGTGGTAAGCAGAGTTTAAGTGACTTGTCCAAAGTCACACAGCTAGGAAGTTTTTGAGGCTACATTTGAATTCAGGTCTTCCTGATTCCAAGCCCAGTACACTATCCACTGGGCCACCTCGCTGCTAAACCAATAGATCTTCATGTGAGAACAACTTTTAAGACGTATCTCCCCTGTCTGGTACTTTGGTACTGATTTTTTTAACCTAATGTAGGATTTTATATTTATTTTAAGTTTTACCTTATTAGCCTCATTGATTTCAGGTTCCCTTTATACTCCTCAAAATTATTGAACCCCTCCCCTCTCCCAAATATCTTTTGTTATGTCTATCTAGCGATATTTCCTATATTAGACATTCAAATAGCGTACTATTATGATGAAAAGAGTTTTGACCTTCTCGACCCCATGAAAGGGTCTAGGGACCCCAAATCACACTTTGACAACTGTTGGTATAGTCTGCTGATATTTTTGATATTGATTCTATAACTGAGTGTATTATTTATTTTTCACAGTTTTCTCATCTGCAAATGTGATATGCATGCCTTCTAGCTTTTCATACAAGTCTGACAAAATACTGCATGAGGCAGGGTCAAGTTCAGAGCCTGTGGCATACCAGTAAAGATTGACCTCCTGCTTGGCATGCATTAATTGACTTTCTTTGAGTAAAGTTGTTCCACCAGCTCCAAATGCATCTGACTGGTATTTTTCAGCAGTGTTGTCAGTCCATAAGAATTTCATGAGAAACTTCATCAAACATTTTGTTTAAATCAAGATACTCTACATTTATAGACTTTCCCTATCAATCTAATAATGACCTTGCCAAGAAAAGAAAATCAAATTAGATTGGCATGAATTGCTCTTAGTTAATTTAGTTGGTTCCCAGTAACCAATTATTACTGTCTCCTTTTAAGTTATCACAAAATGTTTAGTGATCTATTCTTCAGTTTTCCTTGAGATCAGGTCAAATCTCACTGGAATGTGCCTTTTCTCTGTTTTTTTTAAAAGGAAACTGAGAATATTGGGTAAGGGAAAGGAGAACGGTGGTATTTAGTTACAGTTTGTCTAAAGAGCATAGTAAGTTAATTGACTTAAACATACAGAGAAGGTGATTGTCCCAGCTCATTCTTTTATCTCAAGCAGGAGTGTGCTGGGAAATGGCTAACAACTAGTTCCATCACTTTCTTAAGTCTACACTAGTGTTGTTGAACTCAAACAGTACATAAGGATCCCTGTGGGCCACGTTGACTTAGAAAAACACATAACATTATCGATGTATTTTTACTTATTTTGTTAAATATTTCCTCCATTACATTTTTTTTAATTTTTAAACCCTTAACTTCTGTGTATTGAATTATAGGTGGAAGAGTGGTAAGGGTGGGCAATGGGGGTCAAGTGACTTGCCCAGGGTCACACAGCTGGGAAGTGTCTGAGGCCAGATTTGAACCCAGGACCTCCAGTCTCTAGGCCTGGCTCTCAATCCACTGAGCTACCCAGCTGCCCCCCCTCCATTACATTTTAATATGGTCCAGGAAATATTCAGGAGTGTTACGTTATAGGTCACAAGGACACCTCTGGTATAGATAGTCAACAAAACAATTGTGCCCTGATCTGTAGGTTGCACGTTTCTTATTTCCAGAGGGTAAATGGCTCACACTGAAAAGTTAACAATGGGAGCTGGTTGAAGGCCTGCCCTTGTAGCTATAAGACCTACTAGCCAATCAGACTACACAGTAGAACCACACACTGTCAAGAGTTGGGATATATTCCCATTTTATAAGAAAGAATGCTTTGGCCTAGAGAGAGAGGGACTTGCATTGCAAGTTAGTAGAACCAGGATAAGGAACTTGAGGTCTAGAGTTCTTTATACCATGCTGTGCTTCCTCTATTTACATGCTGCCTATATAGAGTGGATACACAAGGGTTGTCACTAAACAGGGTAAATCAAGCCATTTCCCCTATTAGAAGCTTAGCTATTTTGACTCACTCAAAGGTTGTACTGTTCTTTTTCATTAATTAGGGCATCTATATATTTTCCTGGTCCCAAGGTGAATTTCATTGGTCTGTAATTACTGAGATGTCCCTAGGCTCCTCTTTCGAAAATAGGGGCCAGGTTAAGCCCATGGTAGCAATTTCTAGGAATCCAGGCATATCCGTGTTATCTCCTCTTCTGTGACTTTTTAGATTTCCATCTGTATACCTCAAGCCAGTGATACTCAGCTCTGGGGTTTCTAAAACTTTTTTCCCCTGTTTCTCCAGAATCTTCTTTGAGAAGACATTCCTGATGGCCCATTTAAAAAGTGCCCACAAAATGGGAATGTCGCCATTCCATCGATCAAAAATAGAAAAAAATTCATCTCAAATATGTCTTTTGTTTATTCAACAAATGGTTATTAAGTGCCTGCTCTTCACAATATTTCCTCAAAGATCATCTTCTTTGTATCATCATGGTCTGGAGATGACCCTAATTGAAAGCTCTTGAGAGTCTGTGTCTCATCTAAGCTTGGAGGACCTTTGTATTTCCTTAAGACTTTGCACACAGTAGGTACTTGATAAATGTTTCTTGTGCAGGCATATGTTTAACCACTGGATCTCCAGAAGAAAAAACAAATGCCTTCAACACACTTTTCAATTGAACCTCCATTCTTACCATTTTCTCCATTACTTTCTTAAGTCTATGCCATCATTGAAATAGGACATTTGTAGATATCCGGGGTGCAAATATTCACACTGAAAATCTAACAATTGATTCTGGTTCAAGCTGGCTCCAGTAGGCCCCTGCATGGAGACCATGTTGTTAAAGGGGCATCATCCCCTGCAGTAAAGCAAGCAAACTACGGAATATCATCTGTGGCTTTGGCCAGGATCCTGGATCCTGTATTCCACTTTTGGGGGCCCTGATCTGTGTGAGCATCAAGAGGTAGCTACTTGTTTTCCCTTGGCAATGATCTGATCTCTTTGATGCCACAATCATGGACTGGTTCCTGGAAAAATTAGGGAACTTCTCTGAGTTTAAAAAGGCCAGACCTTCAAAGAGTCATTTTAGCATGTACAGCTTTTTCTTTCCTTCTAATCAGAGGGGAGTTTTGATTCCTGGCTATCTATGATTTGCAGAAGAACTAGACTAGGACTATGACAGGCTGTCCCTTCCAGGTAAGTCACAGAGGAGCCATGTAGGGTAGACATGTGGTTTAGCAGCCATCCCATATTTGGAAAAAGCAGCTGCCAGATCTCTCAGAAGTAGCAGGGGATTGAAACTACCACACCAATGCAACTACCAACAATTTGGAAATTGGTCTTGATCAAGGACACATGACAAAACTAGTGGAAATGCGCATCAGCCATGGGTGGGAGGATTGCGGGGGGGGGGGGGTGAAGGGGATGAGAGGAGTATGAATCAGGCAACCATGTTAAAAATGTATATTAATAAATGTTAAAAAAAAAAGAAGTAGCAGGGGAAATGAACATGAATCCATTCATTCGGGCACTTGGTAAGTTAGAGCCAGTTTGCACATTGCTACAAAGAAGTTGGACAGCTGTCTCCCTGCATATTCCCCATGGTTTAGAGTTACCGGAACCTTGAGTTGTAGGAACTCAACTACAGTCAACCTCGTGGGGGAATCCTGAAGGGCAGCTGGAGGCTGCCTTTGGAGGCTTTGGCATCCATGTGGAAACCAAAAGCCTGGGCTTCAGAGGTCAAGGTGAGCACTAACTTAGCCAGAGCTCAAGTCCAGTTGTTTTGTGTGTCTCTGCCAGTTTCCCCACATGTCAAATGGGGACTAAATGCTTGTTTTCCTTCTGTCTACTGTTTTCTTGCTCTTCTCTTTGTGACACATTCTCTTCCTTAGGAGTACCCAGTGCCACCAGTGGCAGCAACACTCTATTCTAAGACCTGGGAACGGTCTGGATGAACAGTACCAGACTAGCTGGCTGTGATAGTCAAGCTGTATTACTCAATCCTTGCTCCCCTATAAAATTGGGGGCCAGGGCACTCAGACTAGATAGTCTTCCCAGTTCTTTCATTTCTGACATTTCTATAAGTCTCTGAGTGTTTGTACAATGGACCCACATTCACACAGATGATCCCTGCCATGAGTAACAGCACAAGGAAAAGAGAGCCAGAGCCAGAGCCATCCTCATGCCTCCTGGTCACTACTTAGACATCTCCTTTCATTCTCTCCTTGCTCTCTTCCTCCTTCCTAGAACCCCTAAATACCACTGTGGAAGTGGCAAATCATTTAGTATTCTCCTTGTAATTTGTTCCCACCATAGAGAAACCCCTGGAGGGAGTGTAAAACCTTACCTTATGAAAGGATCCCTTCTATTATCTGTCACAGGTAGTCACTGGGACTCTAATGAGGGGAGTCCACTACTTCTCAAAGTATAGGCCATTCCATTTTTGGATAGCACTCCTTGTCAGAGGTCCCTCCTCATATCAAACGTTAGTCTAGATCTAAAAATTCCCCCCATTCCTCCTAGTTCTGCCTCTTGGGCCAAACAGAACAAGTCTAATCCATCATGGTTCCTCTTCTCTTGATCATCAGTGTCTTTTCTAAAATGTAACATCTGGAACAGAACCCAGCACCTTTGATAATTTGCCCAGGGTAGAAGACAGCAAGACTCTTTACCTCTCCTTCATTACGTGTCTCTAGATGCTGGAGTCAGGCATCTGAATATATATGATGGCAGAGAACAAAGAAGTGGAAACATGGGATGGAGGAGACTATGAAGTGAGTTTTAGCATGAACAAGGCCTGGAGCCACGAATTAAGACATCAAGAGTATTGTAGGGTTTTAGAAGTTCTCTAGGGAAGCACCAAGCCTGACATTTCCACCAGAGTTCCCCTTTCTTAGAATCATAGTTTTAGAGCTGGAAGGGATTTGAGAGGCCATCAAGTCTATCCCTCTCTTTATATAGGTGAGGAAACTGAGGCCAGAGGAACTTGAATGGGTCACTCAGGTGGTAAATGTCTGAAATGGAATTTGAATTGAAGTCTTCCTGACTCTCAAGGCCAGTTTTCTCTCTGCTGTGCTACTTAGCTACCTCTGAACAGATTCTTTTCCTTGGCTCCCCAAGACTAAGCCTTGACTATTCCTCACATTGTAATGCTCCCCAGCACCCTTTGGGACTTCTCTTTTTAATGACCATACTTTTCCTATTCTATCTCCCTCCCTTTTCTGAATTCATACACTTTTGGGGATGACTGTGCCCCAAGCCAACTGCTGGACCCTGAGAGCTAATGCTATAAATTTTGGGTGCTGCAGAGCCTAAAGATTAGGAAGGCAGGCAGGACATCTGGCTCAGACCTATTCCTTTATCTAAGTTCCAGAGCAGCTAACTCTGTTGCCATGGACTTGGTGCCTAATATACTTGAATCCTGTGTGACTTCCTCTGTATAGCCAGAGTGATGGATTTGATTTGAGAGAATTTTAAATGCTCCATTTGGGAATGGGGAAATCTGAGTGCTAAATGCACTCAGGAAGCATTCCAAGGTCAGGCATATTTAAATAAACAAACATAAAAAGAAGCCCCAGATTATCCCTCCATGCTGGTAGGGAATGGTCTATAGAGATGACATTTCAAGAAGACAAGTTGTAAGACACAGGACTTCTAATGAGGGGCATAGAATGGCAGATTAGGCCATCGAGTCCAAACCCTTCTTTTTACAGAAGAGGAAACCAAAGCCCAAGAGAAGTGACATGGCCAAAGTCATTCAAAAGCTCCTGACTCTAGAGCTGGAAGGGAGGGACCTCAGAGGCCTATCCCCTTGTCCTAACTCTTGGGAGGGCACACTTCTCTTACCATCATGAGCAGTGTCAGATAAGAGATAGTTAAGAGAAGGAGCAAACACTAGAGACCCACAGCTACCAATGGGGTCTAAGGTCTCCATTGTAGTCTAGCACAAAGAGCCCTGGTTTTGGAATCAGGTGGCCTAGACTCTGGATTTGAATCTCCAACTGATTTACTGTGTGATACTTACCCTAAATGAGCTTCAGTCCCCTTTGTAAAAATGAAAAGATTAGGGGGCAGCTGGGTGACTCAGTGGATTGAGAACTAGGCCTAGTGATGGGAGGTCCTAGGTTCAAATCTGGCCTCAGACACTTAACCCCCACTACCTAGTTCTTACCACTCTTCTACCTTGGAACCTGTGTATTACATAGTATTGATGGCGAGGGTTAAAAAAATGAAAAGACTAAACCAGAGCACAAGTCTAACTGTCACTACCCTTCTTAGTAACCTCTTGTGGCTCTCTCTAGTATAAAATAGAAATTCTGTTTGCTACTTCAAGCCTTTCACAGTCTGGTCCCATCTTTCCTTTCCAGCATTCTCTGGTCCAGCCATGGATGCTCTTCAGCCAGAGCACATTTCTCTCTCATGTGAAATTGGCCACAGTTCTCCGTGGCCTGGTACTGTAGTCTGTAGGTCAGGATTTTGTTGGACCTTTCTTGGGGATTCTGTCTTTGAAGGCCATCCTTAATGCATCTGGGGGCTTCTATATTCCAAGAACTGTAGCAGTATAGTATGTCAAAAAGGTGGCTGGCGCAGGCATCCTAGAGCTGATCCCTAAAAGACTCTGAAATCTTCATTTGGTTTGCATAGCCCTTCATATACCTATAGAAGTAATATATGGGAGCCAACTTGGGAGCCCGGAAGACCTGAGTTCCAATACCACCTCTGACGCTTAGAATCAGAAGACCAAATACTTAGAGCTAGAGAGGTTCTTATGGGACCATGGTTCAACTCCTTTATTTTACTTACGAGAAACTTAGTCCAGGCAAGTCGATCAACTTGCCACAGTCACATAGTGACTTAATAAGTGGCAAAGCTAGGATTCAAATCCAGGCTCTCTGCCTTCAAAACCAACACTCTTTCACTTGTACTCCACCATATGACTTGGGAAATTGCATCCTGGCCGTGTCTAGGGAAACTCCCTAGAACTAAGTCAGAAATGAGCTGTGTGCATTTGGTGGAGGAACTTCCCACAACAGGTGTTTCCTACACTGATGAAGTAGCATGCTCTCATTTGATCCTCATTCCAGCCCTTTGGAGATACAGAGTATAAGTATCAACCCTATACCGTACTTAAAAAACAGCCTCAAAGAGGTCATATCTCTTGTCCAAGATCACACAGTGAGTTAACGACAGACTCAGGTCATCTGACTCTAGCCCACTTCCCTTTCCACTCCCCCATGGCTACCTTCCCTAACATTCAAGATTATACCTTGGTCCAGGAGCTGAGATAGAGGGTGAGGGATAGCAGAAACATTTTATGAATGGAATCATAACCAAAATCCCACATTTCTTCCTAAAGAAAGAAGACCCTTTTTCCAATGTGCTATTCACTTGTTCCCTCCACCTCAGCCGTGTGAGCCTTCCAGGCTACTGAGGTAGAAACAGAGCCCATGGTGCTAATAGGTCACTTCTCTAAGAGGTAGGTTGAATCATCACGCCCACCTGAGATCACGAAATAACAGCCTGAGAACTTTAAGCATGTACATTTCAATAGATTTTTGGGAAAGCTTCAAGTCACATTAAATATTAACAACTAACAGCCAGGCAGGGCTTCCAGAGAACATAATGGCCCAAAATTAAATTGGAAGGCTCTATTTAAGAAAAACAAACAAACAGAAAAGCAGGCCTTGGAGAAGGAATTGCTTTCTGGCAGTGCTGGAGAGGCAATTTAACAAAAAGAGGAGGTTAGATCAGTGGGCAATTTGTGGCCCCCATGGAGATAGTTTCAGCACATAAGATTACCTTTGAAAATCATGGGAGCATCTCCCTTTGCCTCCAAGGCATTAAGAAGTGGGCCCAGTTTGTAGAAAGGGCAGCCTGCTGCTGAGAGGCAAGAAATGAGCCTCTCTTTTGGAGCCATTGTTCATGTTTCCCTTTACAGTAGGAGTCTATGTTGAGTCTCCAGTAGGTGACCCAAACAGAGTCTACTGACCACCCCCACTAATTCTCAACTACCTCACAGAGATACCAGATTGAGAAGTGCCCTGTATCCCCAACCACCAAGATCATGACTTCCTTAGCGTCATTTTCATTCAACCAATATTGATTATTCCCCTTCTCAGACTCTGCATTTCACTTCAATTCAGTCAACTTATTTAAAGTGGCTACTGTGTGCTAAAGTCCAGGGATACAAAGACAGAATAGTCTGCCCTCAAGAAGCTTTTGTTTTCCTGGGAGGGAGAGATATAACATATAAATAAATAATATTTTGAAAGGTAATTTGAGGAAGAAAAAATATTGCCCTGGAAGGGGACAAGGGGATGAGATCGAGGAAAGCTTAATGAGAAACTGAGCCTTGAGAGAAGCTAAGGATTCAAAGATGAGGAGGGCATTTGCAGCCCAAGCATAAAGGGACATGGCCTGTGTGAAGATAGAGATGAGAGATGGAAGCCATAGAACCACTGAAGAGAAAAATCCAAAGTGTGTGGAAGTAAGTGGAAGAGAGATGGTTTGTAAAAGGTTTCAATACCAAGCTGGAGAGTTCACATTTTAGTCAGGAATAACAGAATGGTTTTTGAGTAGTAGAGTAACAAAGGAAGATGATTTTGTCAGTTGTGTGTGGGATGGATTGGAAAGGGGAGAAACTGAAAAGGAGCCAGTTAGGAGACTCTTAACAGTATAATCCAGAAGATAGACATTGAGGGCTGAAAGAGGCCGGTCACTGTGTGAGTAGGGAGACAGACTGAGGCTAGAGATCTATAGAGGGAGACTCAACAACTGATTAGATGGGAGGGCAGGCAGGTGCTATAAGTGAGAGGGAAAAGTTAAGGATGACTGAGATCTCAAACCTGAGTAGTCAGAAAAATGGTGGTATATTCAATGGAAACATTCCAGACCAATCCCAGTACTAGCTATTCCCCAATCCTGTGTGTTCATGTAGATTTTCTCCTGTCTCTGGAATACGTCATCTTCCTCTCTACCTGCTAAAATTCTGTTTTTCCTTTAGAGCCCAGTTCAAATGCTGCCCCTTTCATGAAAACCTGCCCTATTCCTTCCTCTCTCTCATTATCCTTCTCTAAGTATTTCTAAGCATTCACCTTCTACTCTAATAATTCCTAGGGTACTCTATCAGAATCCCTCCTTTTCTAGTATTAGATAAACAAAATAATTTATTGGGTTCTCACTCTATGCCAACACTGCCTTTTATTCTCTATTTATGTGTGTCTCTTTCCCCTCTTTGTCTAGTAAGTAAAATCATTGAGTGCAGGCACATCCCATGATATTATCTCAACTTTCTTCTCTAGCCTGAGCACAGTGTCATGTACATAGTAGGTGCTTAATAAATATTCCTGAGTCTAATGCTTTTTCCCCCAAATTTTCTCACCTTATTATTTCCATCCTCTTATGGTTTGTCCATGTGGCACTTTTCCCTGTCATAGCAGATCACAGCCCATCTCCACCTTATCTTATATGGGTCTCAGCCACAACTTTCCAGAAATTCCCCACCTAGGATCTGTCCAATGTCCTGGAACCCTTTCTCTGATTCTTAATCTAAATTTGGAGGATGACATTCTCAAACATACCTGTTTGAGACAGTTGACTCTGGGAAAGGGAGCCATACTATCTGCTCATGGAGAACCTAGTGATTTTGGTAAACAGACAACAAGCACATGGAGGGGTCCAACAGCTAAAGTGTTTATTTAATTGGACAATCTAATGACAGATCAGGGAAAATAAGGGGCCACCAAGAGTGAATATTGTGTCTGTTCAAGCAATCCTGTGCCAACAGCATAAATTCCTTTCCCCTGCAATGAATGATTCATTATCCAGATGGAAAGGGGAACTGCTCCTTAATATTTCCACTCAATCCCCTAAATATGAACAATTTTCTTTGGAAAAAATGAGAAGCCAACATTTTCTCATCAAACATTTTGTCTACTTTCACCAATACCTACTCTCCTTGCTTGCATCTTTGTTGCTTGGGATTGTCCTTCCCCCAGGAGTTAACTTTACATAGCTGTCTTTACATAACAGTTTCTCTTCAGATCCCTCCAGCAGTAGGAAAAAAGGAGAAGCTCATTACCCAGACATACAGGGGGAAAGAAAATCCTGTTTTCTTTCCAGAGGCTAGTATCTTCTTTCTTTTCTTTCATTCTCCAGGGCTTCTGTGTCTAGAAAGTCATTTCACAAGCCTGCCCTGTCCTCTCCTAATAGGTGGGCGAAAATTATAACCTTATTTCCTCAATCACTTGTCCATCACATAAATGCTCCTAAAAACAATTCCCCAGGAAAGTCCAATTTCTACTCTCAGGTATGTTTGAGAATGTCTGAAGATCTGAGTTCTAGTCATAGCCCTTGATACTTACTTGCTGTGTGTGAACTTGGACAAATCACTAGTCTGAACCTCAGATTCCCTGTCTATAAAATGAGGATAATAATCTTGGCCTTTTTTACCTATCTCCTGCTCCTGTGGAAGAAAAAAACCACATTGTAAAACCTATGGCATTGTAGAAATCCAATCTATTTAATTATTTCTACTACAAGGAATAACTTTAATCCTGTCTTCCTCTTCTCTGCCTCATTGTGGAATGAAGGAGATTGTGAGTCCTCTAAAAAATTATCTAATTTTTATTGATATAAGATGTCTCTGAATATATACTTTTTCTGCCCTCTGAACCAATTTAGCTAAAGTAACTAGGACTTATGGCCTGAGATCTCTGCTCCTATGAAAAAACATTGACCATATCTGATATTATCCCCAGTGTTTGGCCCTCCTCGCCTCTGTCTTTCTGTCCCTGTGTCTCTCTCTCTCTCTCTCCTGTGTGTGTGTGTGTGTGTGTGTGTGTGTGTGTGTGTGTGTGTGTTTCAGCCATGTCTAGTAGTAATACACACATACACACACACACACACACCTCTGCAATGCAAGTAAAGAGACATATTTTCTTGTATCTTTTTAGGGGCCAAGATTTCTTGAAGGCTATACAAACTGGTAGGCAGCTAGATGATTCAGTGGATAGAGAGCTGGGCCTAGAGTCAGGAAAACCCGAATTCAAATTTGATATCAGACACATCTAGCTGTGTGACCCTGGGCAAGTCACTTAATCTCTATTTGATAAAAGGATCCACTGGAGAAGGAAATCATAAACCACTCCAGTATCCTTGCCTAGAAGACCCCAGGGGTAGCTATGGGGTCATGAATTAACAATAATAAAATACCATCTGGCAGAGCATAATCTCTGGCAAGCTCTGTGAAAGGCTTTGAGTGTGGTCTAAGCATGCGTCTGTGACCTTGCATCTATAAATTTACTGGACTGTACCTTCCTCATGTGGCATTGATGAGATCCTATAGTCCAAAAAGCTAATGTAATCTTAGGTTGCTCTAAGGGAGCTTGAGCATCTTAGCCTCCAGGAATAGGGAGGCAATAGGCCAGCTGTCCTCTGATGAAACCCCATCTGGAGTGTCGGACACAGAGAGTAGGAACTATTTTATTTTCTGGAACTATGTCCTCAGATGCCCTAGCCCAGTGGCTGACACCCAGCAGGCACTTAATAAATGCTTGTTGGTGGATCGGTTCTGGAGCACTATGTTGTAGAAAGACCTTTGGCAAACTAGAGAGTTTGACAAGAGGGTGACCAACATGATAAAGGGAGAAAAGTGGTGGGTGGAGATGGTCCAAATGCCAGTGTTTCAGCTGGTGAAGAGGAGGCTTTGGTGAGGGTCAGAGAAGAGCACCAGGGATAGCTTTTTTCAGCTGTTTAAAGGGCTATTGCGTGGCTGAGGAGTGGATTTGGGCTTTTTGGAGCCCCTAGGCACAATCACGATTTGAGGGTGGAAAATTGCAAAGAGAAACGTTTTGACTCAAAATTAAGAAAATTCTTCTTAGTCCTAAAGGCTTGTCCCAAAGAGGACTAATCTGCCTTGAGCTCCCTTGGGAGATCTCCATCCTGGAGGTCTTCAGAGAAGGCTCGAAGACTTGTTGGGAATGCTCTCAAGGGGATTCCAATATAGGTATCTATTGGACTAACATGTAATATAAGGTGCTGGTACAACCAATGGAGAGAGAAGAGCTGGCCAGGCCACCAGGAAGAGGATGTATTTCAGACCCATCAGGTACATCCTTTCTGGGAGGGGCCAGTGATCTACATCATTGAAATTGTAGGGCGCTCCAAGTCCAATGATCAATTATTCTGCATTAATAATCATATTCTTTCTATCTAGATACATTAGCTCTTTAAGTTCAGGAAGCTGGACTTTTGCATCTGCTCTCTTGCCATCCGTCTGTGTAGTTATACTCTACCCTGTACACAGGCAATGCTCAAACTTCTCTTGGCTGGCTAAAAACTCATTCTAGCCCCAGCAGGATCTACCAATTGCGGGCACCTCCCAGCCTAGTCAGGGACAGAGGGATGTGGCCCAGGAGATCAATATCTAGGAGCTTGGTTCCTCCCTGAGGCTCTTGGTAGAAGGCTTCTTTCCACTCTGAACAAGGGAGTGATTTCCTTAGTGGTCACAGAATTGCTTCTCCACTGGTACTCACCTGCTGGGAGTGAGGGGGATGTGAACTGGCTCCTAGACCCCTTTAAGTCATGGTAAAATCCAAGGCTCAGTCTACCCTCCGGCTATTAGAGAGAGAAAATGAGAGTAAAGCTTTTAAAAGAGCAGGTTTTTCAAATGTCAGGCTCAATGTGATAATCCTCCAGTAGAATATAGCTTAATTAATCCATATAAAACAAAATTACTGCCCTGGATTCAGGTCCTGACTTTTTTACTTCCTAGCATGAGCTCTTTGCTTCTGTCAGTAAGAATGATAATACTCATACCACCAGTTGTTATTGGGTAAGTATTTTGTTAATGAAGCATTATTAGAAGTATAAGTTATTTGTTGAGAATAGTACCCAATATGGGGGAATTCCCAGTGTGGAAACTCTCTCCACTGTTTCCAGGAACTGAGAGATGAAGTAATTTACACTCAGACTTTTGCAATCTCACTTTCTGCCTCTTCTACACACATACTCACTTGATAGATGCAGTCCTAGAAGATGAAAAGTGGTCTAACTACTGAATCCAATGACCATTTCTCACTTCTTCATCCTTTGTGACCTCATCATAACTGAATACTATTGACCATTCTGGCCTCTTTAGACACTCTCTCCTTGGATTTTCATGACACTCTGCTCTTCTGGTCCTCCCCTTACTCATCTAACCATTCCTTGTCGGTCTCCTTTGCTGAACCTTCATCCATGTCCTGCCCCCTTTGCATGAGTATACTTCAGTGCTCTGTTCTAGGCCCTTTTCTCTGTCTTTATTCTCTTGGTGATCTCATCAACTTTCCTAGGATCAGTTTTCATTCTAGGCAGATGGCTTACAAATTTACGTATCCCTATCTTATCTGACTTCTAAGGCAGTGCCAACTACCCGAAGGTTCTTGGACATCTCAAACTCAACATGCCCAGAACAGAACTCATATCTTTTCTTTTTTGTAAATACCGTACCTTTTGTCTTAGAATTGATACTAAGTATCAGTTCCAAGACAGAAGAGGAATAAATAAGGAAAGGCTAGACAACTGGGGTTAAGTGACTTGCCTAGGGTCACATAGCAAGGAAGTGTTTCAGGCCAGATTTGGACCTAGGGCCTCATCTCCAGACCTAGATCTGTATCCACTGAGCCACCTAGCTGCCACAGAATGCAATGTTTTCCCCAAAAGTTCTCCCCTCTTCCTAACTTTGCCATTTCTTTTGAAAGAGGTCACCACCATTTTGACAACTAGGTGGCTCGGTGGATAGAGTGCTGGGCCAGAAGTCAGGAAGAACTGAGTTCAAATTTGGTCTCAGATAATCACTAGCTGTGTGACCTTGGACAAGTCACTTTGCCCTTTGTGCCTCAGTTTCCTCCCCTATAAAATGAGCTGGAGAAGGAAATGGCAAACCACTCTAGTATCTTTGCCAAGAAAACTCCAAACAGGGTCAAGAAGAGTCAGCCACTTAAAACGACTCCACGATAGCAACCATTTTTTCCAGTTATTTGGGTTGGCAACCTCAGTGTCATACTAGACTCTTAACTCTTTCCTCACCAACCCCTCCATATCCATGCCTATATTCTAATAAGAGCATTATTTATATATATATATATATATTTCCTCTTTTCTGGTCGTACAATCACCATTCTTCTCATCACTTTGCCCCTATACTATTGAAACAGCATCTTAATTTAGATGCCTGCATATGATCTCTTACCTCATTGATCTATTTTTCAGCATAGCTACAAGTCTAGTGTTCCCAAAGGACAGGCATCACCATGTCACTCCTTTGCTAAAGGAACTTTGGTGGCTCCCTGTTGCCTTTGGTTTAAGCTAGAAACTTATCTGTCTGGAATTTAAAGCTTTTCATAACCTGGCTCCCACCCATCTTTCCAATATAATCTCACATTACCACCCCTTCATGTTCTTCATGATAGCTAGATAAAGCATTTACTAATCACTTACTGTGTGTCAAGCCGCCCTGCCCCCCCCCCCGTACTAATTAGGCACTGGAGATAGAAATCCTAGCCAAAAAGACAATCCCCCAAAAGATAGGAGCTCCCGTTTTAATGGAGGTGGGGGACTCTGTCTGAATCCAGAGAATGATAGAAGCAGGGATTAAAGTGAGCATGTCTGAAATGGTGGCTGACCTGGGCTGGAAACTCACAAACCAAGAGAGTGGGAGTGTACTCCACGTTTCTATGATCTCCTCAATGTGGGTATTTTCCTCAATGGTGCAGAACTTAATGCTACACCCTCATCCTTTGTGACTTTTGTCCATGTCTACCCATGAATCCTCCTCCTGCCTTCCCAGGGCTTGTGGCATTCTGTGGCTGCCCCTGGTGTTATGCCTAACCCTTGATACATAACTGACCTGCCTCCTTTTCCAGTCATCCATTGTCTCAATGATATCTCTTATGCCACTTTTCTTTTGTAATTCATCATTGGTAATGTGCTTCAGCCACTTTGTCCCTACCAAGTGTCTCTGCATTACCCTTTGAGTGACCTACAGTTTTAATTCCTTGGAGATTGTGGGATTCCGTGATGTATAGCTAGAGAGCACATTCTAGGCCCTTAATAAATGTTCGATGAATTGCACTAAATCCTTCAAGCTGCTGCCAGCCCAGTCTTTTTAACATACAGTCTCTGACCATGTTACTCTTCTACGTAAGTGGCTCCCACTGGACACAGGATGAAGTCCAACACCCATACAAGTCAGACAACAGCCCACTTTTATAGTTTTTACCCCCTCTACTCCCGTTCTTTGTTCTGTCAAGCGGGACAGCTTGCCATTCCCTGGCCTCTCTTGTGCTTGAGGCTTAACCAAAACCATCTCCCATTTATCAGCTGGTTACTCTCCTGACATGGCCATTTATTGAAATCCTTCCCTTCCTACAAGGTCCAAGTGGAGAATGGATAACCACTTATGGGAATGGCAAGGTAAGGGGCCCTGTACTGATAAGGATGACCTCCAAGGCATCCCTCAACTTGAATTCATTGGAGGGGACAACCAATTGAAAGCCATTTTGGGGAGTAGTAGTAAATAGCTAATATTATATAGTGCTTACTATGTACCAGACACTGTGACAAGTAACCTATAATTATCTCATTTGATTCTCATAACAACTCTGGCAGGCAGGTGCTATCATTATTCCCATTTAACAGATGAGGAAACGGTTAGAGGATGAGTAACTTGCCCAGGGTCACCCAGCTAGTTAAGAGTTGAAAGCCAGATTTGAATTGAAGTCTTCCTGACGCTAGGTCCAGCTTCCTCTCCACTGTACCACCTAACACTGGGAACAAGAGACAGTGTACTTCACTACTTCCCAGAATATCTAGCAGCTGCAATATATTCCCATGTAATCCCACACATGTCATGTTGGGTATTAAGCTCCAGCTCCCAAAGCAAGTATCTTCTTTTTGTAACCTGGCTGTTCTTATGAGGTTCAAAGAGTCCTCTCACCAAATGAGTGTCTAATCTTGTTTACTTAAGAAGTGGTCTACCCATGGCGAGCTGAACTCTCAGTAGGGTTGTGCCCTTCTGAGTGGCCACAGTCATATTCCTAGAATAGCCAACACCGCCTGTCACCTTCCTGCTGCTTTTATGTCCTTTGTCTCTGTGATATACCTCAGCCTCTCATTTCAGCCTACCTCTTCTGGCTAACCCTGTTTAGCACTGCTAATATATGTGTCTAATAAGCTTCTCATGCAAGTCTTGGAAGTAGCATTCATAGTGAGAGTTGGCACTTACTGCAGAGAGTGAAAGGCCGACCCTTAAAGCTACAGAAAAGGGCTCCAACTATTATTTGCAAAAAGGGTTACACTGACCTCATCTGGGACTAGGCTTCTGGGCCTGGTATTTGGTACTTTGTATATCCTGTCAAGAGTAGATGTAGCTACCCAATCCCAGACAGCATCACAATGTCTATAGAAGCTATCATTCCATTGGACCTCTCAGAGACCCAGCCCCCAGAGAAAGAAGTACAGCAACAGTCAAGCTCTTTATCCCAGAGAATTGGTTTTGTAGAGAAAAACCAAATCCACCAGGGCTTGGGGTCAGGATTTCATATTTTTGCCTGTTGACATGACACTACCCGAGTTCCCCAATTCCAGATAACTTGAGCTCTTTCCACTGCCCCAAACCCCAGCCACCAAAGCCTCCTGATCTTTTTGTTCTTTTAATGGCCAGGCAGCCACATAGTATTCTCCACTTGCTCCCCCTTAACCTTGTCACTGCCTTCCTGTTCACTTCTCTAAAACACTGTCAATGGGGACTTAGCTCCAGGCTTGTTTTAAGGACCCTAATGCTTCTGGCTTATAGCTCCAGAGATGAAAGCGACCCCAGAGACTACCTAAACCAAATCCCCTGTTTTATGTCTGAAGACGTTTCAGCAGCTTGCCCAAGGTCATACAGTCAGAGACCTAGAGCTAGAAGAGACCTCTGAGGGTACTGTTGAGGGTGAAGGGCAGGGGATTCATTTGGAAGTGATAGTAGTGGTGGGGGGAGACACAGGGAGATCGCTAGAGGCCATCTAGGCCACCTCCTTCATTTTTCAAATGAGCAAACTGAAGCCCCAGGAAAGTGAAATGATTTGCCTGAGGGCAAAACCTGATATTAGTGTTCATTTGATTATCCTTGTCAGTGATAGCAGGCCAGGCCATGTTTAGCCAGCTGCCTCCTGACACTCATTTTTTCACTGGCCTAATGCTTACTAACAGTGGTATGTTTAGAGCACTAGAATGAGAAGTAACTTTGGGGAGCTACCTTCTCACTTTATAGAGAGAGCAACTGAGGCCCTGAGTAGACAAAGGATATGGCCAAAGCTAGTGATAGGAAATAAGTAGTCAAGCCAAGACTGAACTCTATTCTGTCGCTCCTTCTAGGCTCCTTCCACTATACCACAAATGGCTTTCAAGTATCATAGTAGAAGGAATTGAGATCTAAGGAGATCAGGCAGCTTGCCTGTCCCTGAATGTGTTTCAGTCCTTGAGTCTCAGGCTCAAAGTTCAGGGCTCATTCTACTCCCCCATTTAGCTCTTAATTTTAATACAGATTCCTTAGTATCATGAGCTCATAATGACTGTTTTACAGTTGAGGAAAATGAGGCCAAGGGATGAGAATGTACTTTAAGAAAATAGGTTATAAGATAATAAGATTATTAATTGAGAGCTTTTTGTGTTGTGAACTCCTCTGACATTCTGGGAAAGGCCTATGGATCTCTTCTCAAGATAATGTTTTGAAACATATAAAATAAAAAACACCAGATTATAGAAGAAAGTAATTATACTGAAATAGAATTATCAAAATATTTTGTAAAAACAGGTTCATAATGCAGATGGAAGCATATGAATTAACACTTATTTATTTGGGTATATGTTTTAGGGTTTGGGTTTTATAAGATTATTCACATACAAGAATGAATAACATGGAAAAAACAGGTTCATAGACCCTAGGTTAATAATTCCTGATCTAGAGCCATAAGGGGACCTTCGAGGTCACCTAGTCAAATCTCTTCATTTTGTAGAAATAGAAAAACTGAGGCCCAGAAAGAAGTGACTTTCCCAATGTCACCCACATGGTGAGTTACAGATTCAGCATTAGTTAGCATTCTAGTCTAGCTTCTCTAACTCTAAATCAGTGAGTGCTCTGGCCACTGCACCATGTTCTAATCATTTGCCCAATTATTGTCATTAGTAATAATAATAGCTATAATCATCATGACTATTTCCATATTCAAAGCATCATTTCTTATTCTCTAGCTTTCATCTACAGTTCTCATTTTCTCCGCTTTTGACTAGCCCATTTTCTTCTGTGCTGCCTGGTACAACTTTTAAGCTCTTGGGGTAGTTCCCTACCCACCCAAGCGTAGTATCTGAATGAACAGCTTTAGTGAGGGGGGCTGCTTTGGAAAAGCTGTTTTCCTTTCTGAGTCCAATTTAAGACTAGGGAGGAATTCTATCACCCTGGTTTATTAATGAGTCTCCTTCCCCTTCCATCTCTATTCTTTCTTCTAATGCATTGGGGGGGGGGGGAGAACCTTTTTCTTTCCCATTAACCCCTTGAGCGGTAGTTAACTCCTTTTGCCTCTGTTGCCATAGCTGCAGATGCCTACCTTCCAGCCTGAAAGGAAGAGTCCCACAAATTTATTCCTGCAGAACTGAGACCAGTTTCCAGACTACCTCTTCTCTCTGATCTCCATGTTATTAGATGGGATCTTGTGTGTAAATCACTTTTGAAACCTTAAAACACTAGTAGCTATTTCTACTACCATTTCTGCTGTTATTGCTAGGACTTACCTGCCATTCACATGGTGCTTTTTCAGGTAACCAAAAGGATTTTCCTTAAAACAACCCTGTAAAGCAAATAGAACAAATGATATGATTACAGATAAGGAAAATGAGGCTGAATGCTTTGGGCCTTTGGGGAGAGAGGTGATGGACTGTGGGCATACAATGAGGCATACATTATTAAGTGCCTTGATTCAGTTTGCTTGACCATTCGTTATGAGGAGGAGAGGGGGAGAGCAGGAGATTCATTGGAAAGGGATGGCAATTTTTTTAAGCTCCAGTAAAACTAGAGCTCTGGCATAGCTTTTTTAAACTCTTAAGACCAGTGCTCATTTGAAAACAACACTTTGCCAAAGAAAGGCGTGAATGCTAGTTTTGTAACTCGGCCACTGATTTTGGCAGTACAAAGAAACCATTTCGTCCAGCTGGGCCTCAGTGTATACGTATCTAGAGCTAGGTGGGGAGGGTGGATTATATTTGGGTTCAGGTATCAAAGTTTTCCTCAGATATTGAAGTCTTTGCCATCCTTTGAAGCCAAGCTCAGTTGCTGGTTCCTCCATAATTCCTTATAGTGGAAAGAGTGATGGTTTAGGAGTTAGAGGATGTAGAGTCCAATTCAGGCTCTGACCCTAGATAAGTAATTTTCCCTTTCTAGGCCTCAGTTTCTTCCTCTGTCAAATGAGGCCATTAGACGCCATGGTCTTTGAGGTAGATCTGTCCCAGCTCCAGATGTGTGGCCCTATGCGTGCACCTCTTTGTAAAACCCTCTCCAGCTTTCACTGGTGATCTTATGAGCATTCCTGCAGCAGATGGTCATGTTAGTTTCTTGTCCCCAAGCAGGGCAGCTTTACACAGGGGGATATGTGGGCTGCTGACAGCAGTCCCCTTTAGGAACAAAAACAAGCAGCCTGCTTCCATTTTTCAAAGCTGATCCTCTTTTTCCCCTATATGGTTCTTTGAATTCTCCCTTAAACATCTCAGACAATCAGGAGAGTGTCAGTCTGCCCACTGCTGCCCACCAAGATAACCACAGGCTGTTTCTCAAGCATCTCCTGTGGATGTTTTATACATTTGTCAATTTGAGTATATCATTCTCAGAACAAAAATCGTGTCTTTCAGTTGCTTCTTCTCATTCTTGAAGATCTTCAAGGAGTTACCCTTTGAGAAACAAGATGGAAACAACATGTAAATCACTATGTTAATCAAGTCCTAGCCAAAGTCAGGACACTCAGGAGCTTCCTGTAACACACATCCAGCAGGTGAACAGCCTGCCTTGCATATATATTGATATTTATCTATGTCTTGTGAGAAACAATTTAAACTAGATGATGTTATGTGCCTGTTGTGTGCCTGCTTTCTGCTCTAGGGGCAACCAACTCAGCCTCTTGCTGTGTACCTCACATAGCTAGCTATTTGTAAGGATGACTGATGCCATGGATGTAAGCAGATGGCAATGTTTCAGATCCTGCCTCTGTTGCTTACCACCTTGCTCAAATCCTTCCCCCTCCCTAGGCCTCAGTTTTCTCCTCTATAAGATGAAGAGGGGGGATTCAATGACCTCTCAGGGCCCTTCTAGCTTTAAATCTAGGAGCCTGCATGTGACCTTGGGCAAATCTCCTGTAAAATTAAGAAGGTGGTCAAGATGGCCTGTTGCTCTAGCATCCTCAGGGGTATCACATTATCTACTCTTTTTGTGACCTTTGGCTACTCACTTCTTTGGGCTTCACTTTCCTCATCTTTAAAATAAGGGGGTCAGAATAGATGGTCTCTTAAGTCTCTTTTAGCACCAAATTCTGTGATCCTCTATCTAAGGCCTCCCATCGGGGATCTCTGATCTCCTGCCAGCTTACCTTGTGGGCTCCAGGCAAAGGCAAGGACAGCTGCAAAGTGGTTTTGGAATCTGGCATTAAATTCTTGAACTGTAATCATGAATCGATGGCTAGTTATCCGGAGACATGTTTTCTTTATGTCTTTCCTTGGTGCTAGAGACCCAACAGGGAATGTAATGAATGTACGTGTTTGTATATTTATTGTTGTTGCGGCTGCTTCCTTCCCAGGCAACCTGGAAACACAGTAAGCTCAGGCTGTCATGACTGGAGGTTTTTCTTCCATTTGGAAATAAGTGGATAAGCATATACCCCTGGCCTGACTTGCCCCCCTCCTCAGTGCATTATTTACAGGAAACTCACCCTGTGTGCAGCATTGGCAAACCACAATGTGCTGGAGAAATCCCTTTAGGATTTGCTCTGGAGCTCATTACCAACACAGGGCTCTTTTTTAAAAAACTGCTATTATTATTGACATTAACAGTAACTATGGATAAGCCTTAAAACAGTCAGGATTAAGATGAGGCAGCCAGTAGGCTGTAGATTTGCATATGAAGTAAAAGTAACTTAAAATGGAACTGAGTTAAATGAAGGAAAGTCAACACCTCATGTTCGTTTGACATTTGGACCTAGTTATTTCTGTGTTAAAATACTTGGGAGGAACATTCAACTAAATGCTGTAAAATTCTTTCCCTGCCTAATGATGGGCAGAACAGCATTTTGTTTTCTGCCATCACTGAATCATATACAGTTAATTTTTAATGACTTGAGAGACAGTGGAGTAGTTGAAAAGGCATTGCCCTTAGGGGACTGTCTAGCAGAGAACCCCAAAAACCTAAGGATATAGACTTTGGGTTGAATGGGATCTTTGAGATGATCTAGTTCAACCTTTGATTTGTAGCTGTCAAAGTGAAGGCTCTGAGGTAGGAAATGACACTTGTCCAAGGTCATATACCTAGCATTCAAACCCAGATCCTCTGCCTTTAAGTCCAGTTCACTAGCCACAGCACTGTCCTATACCTTAATTTTACATAGGATGAAACTGAGGCCCGGAGGCATGGGTCTTGGGCATCTACAAGTACACTGTGGCTCATCAGGATGGTGTGGCAGCTTAGAGAGCTAACCCTTCAAAATATCAGGAAGGATAGAGATGAGAGTTGTCTCATTACATAGATTCTGTATAGTATATTGTGCTCAGTCTGCAATGCCGAGTGAGAGAAAGGACACTGACAAGCTAGAAGGGGGGTCATGAGAGGACCAAATGCCATGGCAGTTAAGGAATGACTGAAGGAGCTTGGGATCTTTAATGGAAAAGATAGGATTTAGGAGGTCCACGATCTTTGTCTTCCAGGATATGAAGAAGGGGGGTTAGGCTTGTTCTTCTTTGTCCTAGAAGAAAGAGCACCATGAAGTTACAGACAAGTCGATTTCAACTCTAAGGGAAAATGCCCTCGGACTTCTGCCATGCTTGTTAGTTGGGCAGTCACCAAGCCCTGATTTAGCACCAGCTGTGGGCTGAGCATACACATGAAGAAAAAAGCTTCCATGCTACTAGAGCGATACTTCCAGATAAAGCAGCACAGGGTACACCAAAAGGAAATCTGTCATGACAATTTGAGGGAGAGGGCAGTAATAACTGGGGAATCAGGAAAAGGCCTTTTGAAGGAGGTGACACAAACTAACTTTGAAGGTGAGCTAGGGCTTCCATGATACAAAGATGTAGACACATGAGAAATTCATGCCAATGCATAGAATTAGGAGACAGAAAACAGTAAGTGGACCAGTCTGACTGGAGTGGAGTGTAGGAAGGGGAATAATATTTAATCAACCTCAAAAAGTAGACTGAAGCCAGGTTATTGAAGTTTAGAAATTCTAAATGAAGGAAAACTCCTTTTGTTGTATTTTATCTTTAAAGGGAGCCACCACAGCTTCTTGAGCAGAAGAGGCTTTAGGAAGATCACTGTGACAGCTAGGTGGAGAATAGATCAGAGAAGGCAGAGCACAGATGCAGGGAGACAATCCATTTAGAATGTGATTGTATTCATCCAGGTGGCAGGCAACTAGACAATCCAAAAGGTTGACTCTGGCCTGGGCAGCAGAGCTCTCATCACAGCAACTTGTTCTATTACCTCCCAGAAGCAGCTCTGGAGTACATGTCTCCCATCTGATATGTTGTTGAGGGCATGCCTTTTCAGGTGAGGTTTGGGCTGGTGCTGCTTGAAGTCCTTTCCAGGATGTAGGTAGGACTGTGTCACATCTGTGTAGGTTTGGGGTTCCTAGGAGTCTATCCCTTTGTGTTTTGAAATGTGTTCCTTTAGTGAATGAGGAAGGTTTTCTTTTGGCATCTTGTTTCTGACCATCCTGCAGAACAGCCCTAATGCCCCTCTTCGCCAGTCATGACCTCAGAGGATTTATGGCTTCCTCCCACACCATGTGCAGGGTATGCTTGAGAAAGCTCCAAAAGCTGGAATTCACTGGGAAAATGGAAGCCTTTGATGGAATAGAGGGGAATTACAGAAATGGAATCAGACTCATGAATCCAGCTGGTGGGCACCTTGGAGACCATCTGGTCCAACCCTGTCATTTTCCAGATGAGGAACCTGAGGCCTAGAAAGGGGAAGGACTTACCCAGGGTCACCAAAGCCATAAGTGGCAGAACCCAAATGAAAATGAACCAAGTAACATGGCAGTGGAATCCTAGATTTAGGGGCATCAGGGACCACACAGGTCACCTTAGCTAACTCTCTCCTTTTACTTTACAAATGATGAGATTGCATGTGAGGAAGGTGAGATGCCTAACCTAGGGATTCTAACACTATAATGTGGGGAAAGTCAGGAAAAGCCAGAGGGGCAGCAGGGGAGTACATCCCTAATGAATGACTCTCGGTCTCCCAGGAGTTGAGAGGTACCCACTCCAAGGCCCCATCTGTACTTGTGAATTCTCACTCATTCTCTTCTAGAACCCCTTGCCTTCATACTTCATCTGAAATGATTGCCATCATTAAGTTCTCTTCTTAGAAGCAAATAAACAAGCAAAGGTGATATCTCTGGGTGAAACAGACACCCTAAGAGAGAGGGACCTATGGCTAGACCTTAGTCCAGGGTTAGGAAGCTAAGCTGTTTCTCAAGAGCCAAGGAAGTTAGGCCCTAAGGATGGGGGACAAGGGAAAGTAGAGATTAGGTTCTACAAATCACCAAGCCAAGGACCAGATCATGGGCAAAAGTCTAAGTAGTGGGTGGAATTGGTATCAAGCACAAAGTGAGCCAGAGTAAAGGGCCTAATTGTGTGGCCCACATTCCTCCTGATACTTAAAGGGGCTCAGTCCTGACCTGGCCCTGACAAGCATGGGCATTTTCTCTAGAAGGCCACTGTGACAGTTCACTTAGAGGATACAGGAGGATCTAGGGTGACTTTTGCACAAATTGGTTTTATCTGAGATTTTAGTTGTCACCCTAAAAGGTTCATTCTTTCTGTGCCCACCATTACAGTACTTTTCTTGTATACTTTAACTTCCTCACTTCCTAGACTGGATCTTTGGAATGGCCTGGGCAATGTGCTTCAGGAAATCAATCAACTCTTCTTTCTTGAACTCCCTCTGAGTTTTATCATCTCAATATCTGTCAATGTTCCCAACTGCCATGGGAACTGTGGCGTCATTAGAGATGACGCTTGTAATGGGGGTGGTAGCGGCATGCTGCGTGAGGTATGCGTGTGCGTGTGCTCAGGGGACTAAAGAATCCCAGTGAAGTTTCAGTGCATTGTTCCCAACAGTGAGAGATTATTACTTTTCAAGGAAAATGGAGAATGATTCAGAACAACGCCTGCAAAGCACCTACAGTGCTATATGAGAAATAAATACATGGGGGAAAGATTAAATCTGGAACATCAGGCTTAATAGAGACCCCAAGCCAGGTATATTCTATTCTTTGGCCTTTGGCTCAGCACACAGCCTATAATTATTTGGGATCATTGATTCATTCAGCAGAGATTTAGAATCCTAGATTATTAGAGCTAACTGCTGCTATAGAGACCATCTAAGCCAGGGGTTCCAAGTAGGGTCTGGGAACTTGTTTTGTTCCTTTTTTGAACATCATGATAACTCTATTTCAGTGTATTTGGTTTCTTTTGTATCTTATTTGATGCCTTTAAAAACATAATTCTGAGAAGGGGTTCATGATCTTCACCAGATTGCCCCAGAGGTCCAAGGCTGGGAAAGAGCTAAGAAGCCCTGCTCTGTAGCTGAGGACTTTCATTTTGCAGAAGAAAAAAATGAAGTCTCAGGAAGGGGAGAGGGATTTGTCCATGGTCATACAGAGAAGATGATACAGGAGCACTGGATGAGGTCAGAGGGCAGGGTTCATATCTTGGGTGGGAATGACAGTGGGCCACTTGATTCCATCACTGGCCCTCAGTTTTCCCTTCTGCAAAGTGAGGGAGGTAAGTTGGTAACCTGATGGATGTGAGAAGGGTCAGAGGGAAGAAGATAAGCACCTTGAGTTTATGACCACAGGAGGCAAAGTGATGTCTAGGCCTCACAGAGACAGTGATATGAGCAAGAGGAGCTGGTGTAGAGGACAAGAAGACAAGGCCACCAGGCCTTAAAAGAAAGCAGCTGTATTGGGTAGCAGAGGACCCAGGTTTACGAATCGCTGCACTTCTCCTCAACTTTCTAAGTGACTAACTTGTAAGCAAGCTATTTCTCCATCCCTGGGCCTCAGTATCCTCTTAAAATATGGAGGGTCAAACTAGATGACCTCTTGGGCCCCTCTCAGCTTGAAAGCTATGATCCTATAAGCTCAGCTTTGTTTCTGTTGAGTTTCATGTGCTAGTGGAAAGTCCAGGTGGTTGGAGAGATGGATCTGAAACTCAGAAATGAACACAGGGCTGGCACAGCCTTGGAGAGCCTTGAGTCACTTCCATGCCCTCATACTGTTTGAATGCCTATTCCAAGGCTCTTCAGGTTTTTTCATATGAACCATAGGATCCTAAATTCTCATGTTGGTAGCTTACAGGAATGACTTCCATGTCCCAGTGGTGAAGTATTGGATCTTTTGGTTATTATAAAAGATGAAGTTTTAGCAGGAAGATGAAAGCAGTCCAGAGAAGCAGTTTCATCAGCTTTATTCAGACCAAATCATGCAGTTCTAGACTGACTTGCTTAACATTGTTCATTGATCATAGAGTCCAGGAGAACACCACTGTCTTAACAGACTGAGGAGGTACTAAGGTGAGGCCTATCTCTGTTGTGACTCCATTTCCATCACCAGTGCAAAGCCTAGTGGTTTAGGTAAATGCTAAGAAGAGTCTTGAAAGCAGAGTCAGGATACTTGGGTCCAAATTCCAGCTCTGCTGCCTATGGAGTAGGTAGCAGATCTGGGATTCTACTCCTGGGCCTCTGGCTTAATTTCCCCTACACCTGATCTAGGCTTTGAAGGAAGAGAAGTTCACCAAGTAGAGATCTAGAGAGAGTGCATTCCAGCGATGGGAAAATCCATGAATAAATGAAACAACTCATTTAACAGCATCCCTCAAAGGGCAGTGGAAAGGAATATGGTAGGTGAGAGCAGGCCACAACATATATCTCATGGGGAACTCCAAAGCAGAAGAGTAAAGGATGTCATTAAAAATAGCATGACAGGGGTAGCTAGGTGGCTCAGTGGATAGAGTGCCAGGCCTGGAGATAGTAAGTGAAGACAAATTTGAACCCAGGACCTCCTATCTGTGGGACCCTGGACAAATCACTTAATTCCCATTGCCTAGCTCTTACAACATGGTTTTAAAAAAACTGATGATGATAGCTGAGAAATATAGAATGTAGACTGTCCCAACAGTTTTAGTCCCACTTCAAACTACTTGGAGATTTTTAGAACAACCTGTGCTTTGTTCACAATGCCCCTGTGAGGAAAATAATACAGATATTATTATCTCCATCTTACAAATGAAGAAACTGAGGCTCTGAGGTGGTTAAGTGACTTACCCACATTAACACAGCCTTCTGCTCAGTGATGCAAGCTGCTCTATAATGTCAGCAAGAATACCCATGGGGAACCAAAGGTCTTACCCAGGATTCCTCTCTTCACTTTTCTTTTTTTTAATTTTTATTTCTATTTTTTTAATTTTTTATTTGAAAAATTTTATTTAATTGATATAGAATTATTTTTCCATGGTTACATGATTCATATTCTTTCCCTCCCCTTCTTCAACCCCACTCCCGTAGCCAACAAGCAATTCTACTGGGTTTTACCTATTTCCATATTATTGATATTTGCACTAGGGTGATTGTTTAGAGTCTACATCCCTATCATATCCCCGTCGACCCATGTGATCAAGCAGTTGTTTTTCCTCTGTGTTTCTATTCCCACAGTTCTTTGTCTGGATATGTATAGCGTTCTTTCTCATAAGTACCTCAGAATTGTTCTGGATGATTGCATTGCTGTTAGTAGAGAAAACCATTACATTCAGTTGTGCAACAGTGTATATTAATTAGTCTCTGTGTATAATGTTCTCCTGGTTCTGCTCCTTTCACTCTGCATCACTTCCTGGAGGTCTTCCAGTTTACATGAAATTCCTCCAGTTCATTGTTTCTTTTAGTACAATAGAATTCCGTCACCAACCAGATACCACAATTTGTTTAGCCATTCCCCCACTGAAGGACATCCCCTCATTTTCCAGTTTTTTGCCACCACAGAGAGCGAGGCTATAAATATTTTTGTACAAGACTTTTTCCTTATTATCTCTTTGGATTATAAACCCAGCAGTGATATAGTTGGATCAAAGGGCAGGCAATCTTTTAAAGCCCTTTGGGCATAGTTCCAAATTGCCATCTAGAATGGTTGGAGCAATTCAACTCTACCAGCAAAGCATTAGTGTCCTGATTTTGCCTCATCCCCTCCAACATTTATTACTTTCCTTGGCTGTCATTTTAGCCAAACTGCTAGGCGTGAGGTGGTACCTCAGAGTTGTTTTGATTTGCATTTCTCTAATTATAAGAGATTTAGAGCACTTTTTCATGTGCTTATTCATAGTTTTGATTTCTTTATCTGAAAATTGCCTATTCGTGTCCCTTGTGGCTTGCTTTTTTTGTACAATTGATTTTGCTCCTTATAAATTTGAGAAATTAGACCTTCTCTGAGGTTTTTGTTATAAAGATTTTTTCCCAATTTGTTGCTTCCCTTCTAATTTTGACTGCATTGGTTTTGTTTGTACAAAAACTTTTAAATTTAATTTAAACAAAATTATTTATTTTACATTTTGTAATATTTTCTAACTCTTGCTTGGTCTTAAAATCTTTCCATTCCCAGAGATCTGACAGGTATACTAATCTATGTTCATCTAATTTACTCACTTCTCTCTTGCATGCATGATCACCATGGTCCAGTCAGCTATGGCAAGGCACCACACAGAGCTGCCATTATGGGTATTTGAATGCAACACGTGGGAACAAATGCAAGAAAGAGAAGTAAAGCCTATGGATGGTAGTAGTGGGCTGGCCACTATTCTTGAGTCCTGTGGTCATTTCAGGGGTTTTCCAAGAGTGAGCCCAGGAAGGGCATGGCTACGTTGTGAAATGGCAAGTATCTTTCCTGATGGTAGATATGCCCCTTTGCAAGAGGCCAGATTTGGGATGGTGGCCAGAGTAACTTTGTGTATGTCTTTGTTTCCCCTCTGTGTGGTGCCTTATAGACTATGGCTGGGTGCATTTCCTTCTGGTATTGAGCAAACCTGTGATAATAAGACTCTGCATCTCTAAGACCTGTCTTACCCTGTGCCTCCATCCACCTGGGTCCCAAGGTAGACCTGTAGACTATCACTCGTGGTATTCAGCTGTCTGGATGAATGGTAGCAGGCAGCTTTCTGTAGTTCAGAGAGGGTATCAGACCAGGTGCACCTTTTAATTCTATACCATTTCTGCTTCCAGGTGACAAATCTAAACAGATGTTTAGCACAGCAGGGTTTCTGATCTTGTTTGCTGACTGCTACACCAAAAGAAACATCTGGCTTTTCTCTTTAAAAATGAAGTTTCCCTAACTTGCTTTTTCAAGTGACTGGGCCTATGTGGGGCAACGTAGTTAATGAGAGTGGATGAATTCTTGACAGATCTGTCCACCATGGTGACTTGAGGTAAATTTTGGGAGGGCAAAGCATATTTGAAGCACTTGATTTAAGAACACTCATATTCCTCAAAGGACGGTCTTCAGAGGTAACTCCATTCATGGAGGTGTGTCAGCAGAGGCTGGATATCCTCTTGTTGGGTTCTTGTGCATGTAGTAGTTAAACTAGATGCCCTTTTCTGAGCTGCTGCCATGAAGACAAAATTTCAGCTCAAGAAATGGAAAACCTTCCACATAGGTAGGGAGCTACTGCAAAGATAAGTGAGCTGCACATAGGAAAACTCTCACACAAAGTAGGCACCTAATAAAGCTTGTGAAATTGAATGGCACTCTGATTTTACTGATTGGGAAAATGATGTCATATGAGGGAAATCAACTTGCCAAGGCTGTCCAACTAGGAAATGCCCCTGGCACAAATAGGATCTCTAAAGGATGTAGCAGAGGAAAAGTAGACCATTGGGCTGGGATTTGCATTGACCTCCTATTGGCTTTTATTATAGCCTGCTTTTTAAGGCCTATGGATCTGTGCGCACATGTCCCTTCCAGTTCTAACATCCTTTGAATCTCTGAGGCCTAGACTTGAAGTTAAGAGAACTAAACTGTGACTTAACCACAGTAGTTCCCTCTCCTGAGCCTTGTTTTCTCATAAATTAGAAAAAAATGATACTGGTACTACCTATCTTTTAGGCTATTGTGAGGCTTACCTGAGAGAATGTATACATTTACTTGGTAAATCTGCATTATATAAAATATTAGATAAAAGTTATTTGTTAACCTTGGCAGTCTTCCTTTGCAGCCTTCTTGTGGCGTGGAGGGAACTGAATCCCCAAAGGCTGTACCAGTAGAATACAAGCTCTTGGCAAACCCTACCAAGCTGGAAAGACTTTGAGAAGTGATTCCAGAGCATCATGATCACAATGAAGTTTGATTCCTGTTGTTCGAGTGAGAAAGAACAGTATTTTGAGCATTAGAAACCATCAGTCCTACTTCCAACCCCTTCCTTTTACAAAATAGGAAACTGTGGCCCACCCAGTGAGGTAAAGGGATTTGACCAGATCTAACAGGAGCCTCCTAACCCTGGCCTTTGGAACCTTTCCACATTTCCTCCGTGATATAAAATAAGGAGTTAGACCAGCTTTTCAGGGCAGCCCCACAAAAGCTTGAGAGTGACACCACATTCATTCAGGCCTCAATTCTGAACTTGTGATTGCTTGGCCTACACTAGTCCATAGTATACTCTCTTGGCAGTTTGCTGAGTTTGGGGTTGGAGAATCCCAGCTCTATCACTTTATACCTGTGTGACCCTGAGAACCTCTGTTTCCTCTCCTGTCCCTTCCAGCTCTAGAGTTGTGATATAAGCAATGACTGGACATGACAGACATCATGATAAGTTCATGAAGTGTTCAGAACTTCCATTAAATCCAATGTTGCGTCTTCCCACTCCCTTGTCCCACCCCACACATCTAATTACAAGCTAAGGCCTATCCTTCTCCTTCCAAACTCTCACTGTCAACAGCCTAGCTGAGTGATAGACTGAAAAGAATATTCATCTCAGAGTCCGAAGACTGGCTCTCCAACATGGACTCCTTGTATGACCTCAGGCAATTCACTTAACACACATTTCCTCATCTTTAAACTATACATAGGGGGCAGCTGGGTGGCTCAGTGGATTGAGAGCCAGGCCTAGAGACGGGAGGTCCTAGGTTCAAATCTGGCCTCAGACACTTCCCAGCTGTGTGACCTTGGGCAAGTCACTTGGCCCCCATTGCCTACCCTTACCAATTCTTCCACCTATAAGTCAATACACAGAAGTTAAGGGTTTAAAATAAAAATAAATAAATAAATAAATAAACTATACATAATTCCTGAATTACTGGCCTCACAGGGTTTGTATGTGAAAAATGCTCTGTGAGTTGTGGAGATTAAAATTAATATGCAAAATACTAAATATTATATTTATAAATAGTTTATTAATAATAAAATAACAAAAGAGACTAAGAGGTACTAACCAGCCTGCTCCCAGGAACCAAAGAGAAAGAGGACAGAGTTACAGCCAACTATAAAACAATAACGTGACCACGCAAATGTGGAGGCGCAGGAGAGATTAAAGGAAATTCTGGGAAATACTACGGACTTATGGGGGATGCAGTTCAAGATTCAAAATCTCCTTTTAAACAGAGTCTTGGAGCACTAAAAATATGAGAGGTATTCCTCAGATCCTCATTAGATCTTCTTACTTGAATCCACTCCATTATTTCAAGGGTCCATGTGGTCTTTGGGTTGTAGGTTCCCTCTCCATTCATAGTCTCTTCAGGCTGGAGGCAGCAGTTTCAGAGATTTTCACCAGCTGGTGACTCTAGTCTTGTGGTCGTGAGCTACTCTGAACGATGCTCATTCTACTATAGCAGGCCTACCGAGCCTCCCTAGGCCCCTATTCAAAGGCTTTCTGCTTCCACCGTACTTTTCTGAGTTGTCCCATTTCTTAAGCAGCATCTAGAAGTCTTTCTATACCTGATGAAGTATTGGAAAAGGCCCTCAGCAGAGATCCTTTTGGTCTTTTTCAGCAAGGACTAGCAGCTAGAAATCTGGGGTCAAGAAGATCTAACTTCAGATCCCTCCTCTGACACCTCCTGGCTGAGTGACCATTCGATCTTTCTGAGGTTCATTGCCTGTGAAATGGGAATAAGAAGTCCTTGAAGCATCTCCCTCTTTCCCTTGCAAGGTTGCTTTCCACATGTGAAGGCACTATCTATGCAGTTCTTATTACTAGATAGTCAGCATGGCATATGTAGCAGAGAGAGCTGACCTTAGAAACAGGACTTGACTGACACATACTGATTATAGGCTCTGGGCAACAAACACTTGAAGAGTAGAAGTTGCAGAGAAGGTTCTGACCTGCATTGGTGGAGGGGCTTTCCTCCTGGGGAAATTCCTTATGTCGATGACATCCCAGACCTGGTCCCTCTCCCTGTTAATGACTGGAAATTCTTTGCTTTAGGGTATGGCCTTCTCAGAATTGGGAAGAAGAGAAATCTAGGCCACAGAAAAACAAGATAGCAACAAAGGTATCTTTAAAACAAGAAGGAAGGCAATGTAGTGACATGGAAAGAATACTGAGATCTGAGTGGCCTGGCAGCCCTGGCTCAGCTCCTATCCCCTGCTGTGGCCTTGGCCACATCATGCTCTCTGTATATGGGGCTGAGGTTCCTCATAGAAGATGTAGAGCTTGAACAAAATGTTCTCCAGGATCCCTTCCAGCTCTGACATTCTGTCCTGTGACTATTCCATTTGTCAAAGGAAAAGATTGGACTCAGTGTCTCTGAAGGTTTCACAAATAGTTTGAGTTACAATATCCACTGGATTTCTCTTTTTTAAGGTTGGTAATTACATACATTCACAGCCATATATACAAATATACAGCACCCAAGAATTAGTCCCAATTGGTGAAATTTGACTGATTTGTCATCCCTTAGTGACATAGGGGATTTTGCTTCTCCTGCTACATGATGCTTAGGTGATCTTGGGGACCCCATCTCTGAGTCTCCCTTCTCTCCTTTGTAAAATAATGAAGGGGCTAGACTAGATGATCCTTAAATCCTATGATCCAATTAATACTGGTCAAGGATTTGGAAACTTCATGTATAACCAGTTGGCACCATATTCTGTAGACCAGACTTAAAGGTATGTGAAAGGTCACTTTTACTTTTCATCCTCTTAAAGCACTTTAAGCTTCATGTGGCAGCTAAGAGTGCACACTTTATTATCCTAATTTACACATGAAAAAACTGAGGCTGTCAAAGACTAACTGGTTTACCTTTGATCTCAAAGCTAGGAAGTGTCTTATCTAGGTTCTGAACTCAGATGTCCAGACCCTAAGGGCAACTACTAACTGTTGTGAATATGCAGGAAAGCTGTCTAAATGTTTATTTGTTCATTCACTCATGTTGGGACCATCTTGTTTATAATATTAGCACCTAGGGCAGTGCAATGGGTTCTTGATAAATGCTTATTATGTTTGGCGAATTGATGACATATCTGTAAGATATGATGAGTAAGAATTCAGAGAAGTATAAGAAAATGGAAATAGATGGATGAACTGATGCAAAGTGAATAAGTAGAACCAGAAAAAAAGCAGCCATGACTACAACAATGTAAATGAGAAGACCAAAACAAAAAGAAAGGGATTACTGTGTCATTATAGTGACTAAGCCTGGCAAGTAGTAAAGGTACCTCCCTCTCTTCTTTTCGGAGGAGGAGGAAGAGGCCCAAGTGTGTGAAACATTGCATATACTATCAAACTTGGTTGATCTAATAGTTTTGTTGAACTGCCTTTTCCCTTCTTTCCTTTTTATTCTTTGTTACTAGAGGTGAAGGTGATATAGAAATAGGCAGTCAGGAAAAAAGACTTCTTAAGAAATCCCATGATCACCTTTGCAAATCAACTGTATTGATCACATGCAGATGGTATTTAATTAATGTCTCTACCCATCCCAACTTCTTTAAGCAAAGGTGAGGCTACTTGACAAGTGGGTCATGGGGGCCACTGGATCATCTCTTTCTAGGATGTCTTGGATTAGGCAGTCCCAGAAGCCCCTCCCAACTCAGAGACTCTGATTTACCACAAGCATAGGAAATCTCTCACCCAATTTTAGCCCCCATTTTCACATACATGTAAAGCCTTGCACTGAAAGCACTTTGCTTCAAAGGCCTTCTCTGGCCCAAGCCTGATAGTGCTTTGGGAAGACAGCCCTTGTTCAAAGCTAGGGAGCCCTCCCCCTTTCCCCAGGCTTCCCACACCATTTCTCTTGTGGCTGGAGCTGCTCTTAAGTGGACATTGTGTTTGTGTATTTTAAGCACCAGATTTTGAGTCAAGCCCTGGGTTCAAATCAGAGCCCTCACACATCTAAAAGCCATATGCCTGTTAATAAATTTCTGATATGTACTCTCAGGGTCTCCACTCCTCTCGGAAAATGGGTGCAATCCCTGTTGAAGTACCTTCCTCACAGGAATAGCCTGAGGGAACCATGCTTACCTGGTGACCCTGGCTAATTCTTTGCTCCTCTCTGAGCCTCAGTAACCTTGTTAGTAAAATGTAATGATGTCTCTGTCTCACAGGCTTGTTGAAAGGAAACACTGAAATATCAGAAGCAGGATTTGCTGTTCATTACATTAATCTTGCTGAATGCTTCAGAGGATCTGTGATCTCATCCATTTGGTTACTTTCTCCAGGCTTTCCTATCCTAAGTCTCCTCCACATTCTTACACACTCTATCCACAGGAAGGCTTCTCTTCATGACAGAAACCATCTGCACTCATTTTGGCCATACCAAGGATCTCTGTCAATTCTCCCTTATTCTCATCACTGTGGCATCTTCTGGTCTCCTGCTTCTCATCAATGGCTTCTTTTCTTCTGATTCTTCATCATTGTGTGCGTTACAGTAGACTTATCTTGCTTTATGTTTCCTTTGCAGCTGATGGTAGTAGAAGTCTGAGTATGGAATCTGCGCCCATGGCTCTTCCAATGTCAGACCCCAATGCATGGGCCACAGCTATGAATAATCTCAGAATGGCACCGTTGGGAATTGCAGGACAACCTATGCTGCCAGGTACACCATCTTCTGTCATTTCGGCACCTCACAAAGTCATGCCTGTATTGAGCACCCGGGAATACCAGGTGGGGCACAGTGTAGGGATTAGAGTTCTGAAACATCCAGGCTCCTGTCCCACTTCTGGCCCTCACTGAGTCTCAGTTTCTTCATGTAAAAAATGGAGAGAATAATTCCTACAGCTCCTCCCTCAAATGAATTAACACATGTCAAGCCTTTGGCCACTTTAAGCTTCTTAGCCTCAGAGGATACTAAGACTTTGGGGACCCCCGTGTCAACATTGCTCCTCCTCCTCCTCATTGTCATCATCGTCATTGATGGGCAGTGGGCATGTGAAGATCAGTGTGATGATAGGGACAGCACACCTTCTTTTCCCATGGGATAATGACCATGTTTACTAGCCTCTGGCCAGGTATATGATAGCTTAGTTAGGTAAAACACTCAGAAAAAAGCAACCAGGGGCCTTTGCACAATGCCAGTAAAGCCTACTCTCTGGAGCAGGGATAAGTCAAGTCATATCAATTGGTCAATCGATGAATGTTTAGTAAGCACTGAGGGAGAGTATTCCAGGCATGCAAGGAGGACTGCCAGGGCAAAAGCATGGAGATGGGAGATATAGCGTCCTCTCTGGGAAATAGCCTGAAGGCCACTTTGACTAATTCACACAGTGAGGGGAGGAGAGCAGTGTGTAGTAAGGTGAGAAACAGAGAAAGGGTTCAGCTTGTGATGAACTTCAAAACTCCAAGAGAGGACTTAGATTTGATTGTAGAGGTAATAGGGAGCCACTGGAAGTCATTGTGTTGGGAGAGGTGGGGAGAAGATGGTATGGTCAGATCTATCCTTTAGGGAAAAGAGACAGCTGAGGGGAGGATACATCCAAGTGAGAAGAGACTTGAGACAGAGACCTTTCATTAGTCTAAGGGAGAGGTGATGATAAGTAGCCCACACTAGGCAGGTTTAACATGTGACACAGGGACTACCCAAATCCCAAAATGGGGTCTGTCTGTAACCCAGAGGGGTCACAAAGGCCTTGGCCCAGGTCTGGGGAATAGCATTGGCATCTCAGAGTTGGGAGAAAGCTCCCTGGCTACGGTGTCTCTCCTCACATTCCAGGGCCTTTCTACCATCTTTTCCATCCAGGAGGCTTGAAGTGCAGTATGAGGCAGTAAAATGCTATTAGGTGACTATAATTATCTCTAGTAGGTGTGTCTCACACCTCCAGAAGGCCACACAGATCTTGGGGGAAGAACCTCCTAAGGATATGGGGAATTCCTTCTCCAGTCACCCCATACATCAGTGATTCCCAAAGTGGGCGCCACTGCCCCCTGGTGGGTGCTGCAGTGATCCAGGGAGGTGGTGATGGCCACAGGTGCATTTATCTTTCCTATTAATTGCTATTAAAATTTTTAAAAAATTAATTTCCAGGGGGCTGAGTAATATTTTTTCTGGAAAGGAAGTGGTAGGCCAAAAAAGTCTGGGCACCACTGCCATACAGAATGATTGCTTACATTCCACAAACCAGTGATCCCCAAGGTACAACTCTCTTGGCCTATAGCACAGCATCTTTATTGTGGGGAGCATTGTTGGTTAAGAAACTTGCCACTTTGGAAACCTGGCTTTGGCATCAGGCTTATTATTCAGCTTAATATGTCCCCCTGTGGAGGCTTTACAGAGGGACATAAAATTTCCCAAGAGAAAGATATCAAAGGACAGTGATTTGGACCAGCAGAGGGGCTTTCCACACTGGGAGATCACTGAATGAGAGCCATATTACTTATCACCGTCACATTGTGACACTTCAGTGTCCAGACCAAACTGAGGCACTGCATCTCTTAATGCAGCCTAATGTCACATTAGCATTTTTAGCTGCTGGTATCATACGTCTGCCTCCCATTGAGCCTGTAGTCCATGGAAACCAACTGAAGATGAAAAAAGGGAAGGCCCTCCCCAAAGTCAGCTAGTCATCTAGCATGTCGAAGGCAGATCTGGGCCTGGCCCCCAGGCTTTTCAAATCCAAGGGTAAGGGTCTCCACATTCTGTCCCATTAGAGAGACACCTGCCCCTTTCCTTACCCAAATGAAACCCACTGTTTGCAAAGCCACCATCAGCAGACTCACTAAGGCCTCCCCAAGCCTGGGAGCATCATACCAATATTGCTATGGCACAGTCACTTGGGAGCCTAGGCCCCCAGCCCTCAAGAAGCAGTCAGTCACAAAGCTAGCCTGTCAAGCTAGAAGGGCCCTTGGAGATTCTCTAAGCCAAGTCGTTCATTTTCTAGACAATGACAATGAGCCTTAGCCAGAGTCATGCTGGGAGAGGGGAGCTTTGAACCTGGGTGTTGAGTCTAATTTACAATTCTTTACTGCCACCATGCTGTGGCTTTTCTAAGACAGCCAAACCCCTCTGATATTTATCACAGTGAACACCTAACCGAGAGTTGTACTCTCTGGTGGGAACTCGGATGAGTCACCAGGTGGCCTGATTGACAGCTCCTCATTCAACTCTGCTGGCATCTTCATTCGTTTGACCTCCCACGCTTACATAATGCCTCATTTCGAAATCCCCATCAGCTTAGTGCATGTGTAAATTTCTCTCCAATTGAGAGATCGGCCTAGTATGGAATAGTGGCCAGAGCCCTGGATTCAGAGCCAAGAGATCAAGGACCAGTCTCAGCTCCGGCATGTGGATGCTGGGTGACCTTGGGCCACTCTCTGGCCTCACTTCCCTCATCGGCAAAGTGAAGATTGTAATACTTGTGCTAACTCCATCAGAGGCCTGTGGAAAAGGGTTTGGGGGCAGGATGGAACACTCAACGTTGCTATTATGACTGTTATCATCCCCTATTTCACAATGAATACCCTAAGGATTTCCTTCCTATTTCTTTTTCTCTCCTTGGTTTGGTCACTAGACAATAGAGGATTTCTAAATACCCCTTAATTCAGGGCTGAAAGATCGAGAGGTAGGGAGGAAGAGTAACTCCATGCCAAAAAGCACCTCAAATAGGCTTTTGACATGATCGTACAAAGTCTTCTGACCCCCGGGCCAGACCTCCTTCCCCAGTTTCCCACTGACTCCACCTTAGTCTCATCTGCTTCCTCTGGATATTTCTGGCAGTGCTAAGAGACTAAGTTAAAATTTTGCACATTTTCCCTTCATTTTCCAGTGGGCTTTGTAACAGTTCAGAAGGAAGGAAAATCATTTTCCAGAATTATGTAACCAATTTTGAATCCTGATCTTTTGCAGAACAGTTTAATTATGCATATATAATCATATCCTCTTTGGAACACTTGTTCGAGAACAATCCATGTATGCATTTGTGCAGCTTGCCCAGGAGCACAAACCCACCTCACCAAGCTAGAGGTGTCTCTGGAGCTTTCTGAGACTGGTGCCATGTCAAAGCCTTTGGCCTGCTGTGGCCAGGTGGCCCTCGTGTGGTCATTCAGGGAGGCTGCAGAGCAGCTTTGCAGTAAGGCAGAGCAGGCAGAGACCC
This sequence comes from Gracilinanus agilis, assembly GCF_016433145.1. NCBI lineage: Eukaryota > Metazoa > Chordata > Mammalia > Didelphimorphia > Didelphidae > Gracilinanus > Gracilinanus agilis. The sequence continues at coordinate 14,126,463 of NC_058136.1, read as the reverse complement.
TGGCCAGCTGGCTCTCTACAGAGGCCTGGAAGGGGCAGAGTGACAGTGAGAGATGCCTCCCTATTCCCCTCCCCAGACAGTGCTCTCCCTCCTCTCCTACCAGACCTAAAATGCCCCCCATTAGTCATGTCCCTGGAGTAGCTAGCAAAGGCCCAGAAGAGGACTCCAAAGACCCCTGTTCAAATATACTCTGTTGGTCCTGTCAGCATAGAGAAGTTGATCTGGGTGGATTTATCGGCTCAAGCACAGACTGTGATAGGTAGGGCAAAGAGCTCAGGATTGGGAGTCAGTCTGGCCCTGGGCCCATAATCCAGTCGTGCTGCTTACTTGCCCTGGGATTATAAAGAAGCGAAGCTTCTCCCACTTCCTGTGGCTAAAGGAACTACAGATGTGGATGCTGTGCAGAAGACTTGAAACTCTACTGGGTGCATGGTATCTCCCCAAACTCTTGGCATCCTGAGTTCAAGTAAGTGGGGTGGAGAGAAGGTTTTTACTACAGCTCTAATACTGCAGCTCTTTTAAGCATCCCCATTGGCGTCAGTGTAGATCCTCCTCCCTCTGCTGTTCATTGCACCCCTGGCCTTACCTCAGGAGATGGTCTCACGAGTACTACCTCCTGGAAAAGGCTTTGGAAACACACTAGAGAAACCTGAGGGCTGTCAAAGACAAATTTGGCCGAGTGCCTGCCTTTGAGGAGCTTACAGCCTAGTGAGGAATCTGAGATGTTAGCAAGTAATGGAAATGTTTTGCAAATAAGTAGCATGATGTAGTGAATAGAGGAGCTGCCCTGGAGTTAGAAAGGCCTGACATCTTGGGCACAGGAGTGGGAGATCCTGAACAAGTCTTTTATCATCTGGGCACTGAGTCTAAGTTACATAAGAACTAGTTTGCTGCTCTGCCTCAGAGGCAGAAGTTTTTGTGCCTGCACTTCACTGCACAAAACCAAGTCACAAGTATAGACAAAAAAGAACATTCCCTCTTCCTTCCATAAGACAGGATGGCAGCCCCTCCATACCTTTGATGTGGACTGTGTCATGAGTTGCTGTGACCAAAGAATCCATTCCAAAGGGGAGATGCTTCTCAAGCCATCGGGTGTCTTGTCCGAGGCCTTTAATCACCCCCAGGCTCATAGATCACAGGCCTTATAGCGGGCCCTCAGAGGGGCTGGGCCTTGTGATGTGAATGTACTTGCTCTTAAATGAATTCCATAAAATATGAATGTAATCATATCCAACCACGGAGGAGTAAATCACTCACTCAGGAGTTCTCTTGATCTTCTGTATTTCCTTTTTGTTTGCCCCATTTATTAGTCGACATCACAAGGAGACAAGCATTGCCTTTCCAGCCCAAGTGGCAGAACCCATTTAATGAGTTGTTGTTTTGTAATCTAGAGGAGGCCAGAGCTCCACAGGTAGCCATTGAGTTATGGGAGCAATGAGAAGGGGAAGGGCCCCATTAACCACCAATGGCAACAACAGAGGAGACAAACCCTTGGCTGAGATGGGGAGAGAGCCAGCACTCCTGAGGATGGGCCCCAGAGAGGCTGGTCTCTAATCAGATCTCTTCCAGCAGAAGAGGAACAACGGGTTTTCATTGGACAAGGTCAGGTCCCCATCTCTCAGGCCAGAATACCCGTTTGCCAGGTTCACCAGCCACAGAAGGGTCCGGCGTAAACTGGGCTGCTAACCACGGGGTCTCTGCAGCTCTGATCTCATGATCCTCAGGAGGGTTCCTGTCACCACCCTTTTAGCTGTGGCCCCACAGGACCAGGGCAGGCCTTCTGTAGGGACATGTTCTCTCTCCTGGGACAATGGCAGCTCCTTGATGACAGGAACTCTTATGTGAGTCTATGTCCCCAACACACAGTAGGCACTTTTATCATTTAAGTGACTGAGCTTCCAATATCTCTCCGTCTCTCTCCCTCTCCCTCCCCATCTGCACACTCACCACATATATGCATGCCACACTACATACAAGACACAGGCCACACATGCTACAAATGCACAATATACCACAACTACACATAAGATAATACACACGCCACATGCTACATTACATACATTACATATACATGCATGTGTCACATGCTATATATACCACAACATGCCACACATGCAAATATGCCTTACATGAAGATACATCACATGTATTCACACCACACACTATAAAGCAGTGCAGTATGCCACATGTACATATGAATATATACCTGCACATACACACTCCATACATACAACCAGACAAAACAACACATGATATGTATAGACATATCACACACTCATACACTACAATACAAATACAACACATACACCACATGTTCAAACAAACACATTACACACCACCCACAACACTCTACACACATACATGCATATACATTGTCTCTCTCCCTCCCTCCTTCCTCCCTCTTTCTCTTTCTCTCTCTCTGTCTCTTTCTTTCTCTTTCTCTCTTTTTGCTTCTTTGTCTCTGTGTCTCTCTTTCACTCCCTCTTCTTCTCTTTCCTCCCTCTCTGTCTGTCTCTGTCTATCTCTCTGTCTGTCTGCC
>NC_058136.1:14034886-14123424 GCF_016433145.1 Gracilinanus agilis | reverse complement strand
TCCCTCTCTGTCTCCTCTCTTTCTCTTTGTGCGTCTTTCTCCTTCTGTCTGACTCTCTCATATATGCCATGCATACAACACACGGAACACACACAGGCCATATATATGTACAAACACAAAACACATAGAGCCCAGTAGCCACATACACAGAACTCAACATATACCATGTAGACATACGCCACACACACAGGTACAACAAAATATCCAGCACAAAGACACAGCTATAAACACATGCCATCTACGGTACAAACCAGAGTACACACACTGTACGCCCATCTCTCTTCCATACTCCATGCTAAAATGATACATGCCACACTTGTACATATGACCCACATGCTACATCACTACAGGCACAACACACAGTCCACCACACACGCCACATACCCATACCCACTACACTTACACATACACACATCACATGCACACACGGTATCCAAACAGCACACACACATACATACACACTCACCACAAGTAGAGCCTGCAGACTTGTACACATACCTCATGCACATATGACAGACACCACCCATGTGTATACAAACCCTCAACTGCCATGCCACATAAGCACGCAAGATACACAACACACATACAAACAAAATACACCCTCACCATAAAGAGATACCATGCTTGTAGTTGTCCACACACCTTGTATACACACAGCACACACACAAACATGACACCCCCCCACTCCTATACATACACAAACCCACACATAGAAATACAACACAAAGAGGCAAAGTGCACAACCCATATACAAACATGATGCACATCGTGCATATATGCGTACATATATATGGCTACATATTTCCCAGTGATCTAGTGATCTAGGTAGGCCTGATTTAGAACCCTCTCCCCACCCTGGCTGTCCTCCTGTAGCACCCAGAGGTGAGTGCAGCCTTGCCCATGTCCATGCATGGAGCAGAGCAGAGGGGGACTTTCTGGCCTGCCCTGGCACTCTGTTGCCTCCACTGAGCTTGGAGCTCCCCAAGAGCCTTCTCAGTGGCATGGGGCTCACTCTTCTCTCTCTGAGCCTTTAACTTCTCCAATTGGCAGCATTGGTGAGGCAGTGACACTTTAGTTGTTCCCCTGACGTAGCTGGCAGCCCTCCATACCTTAATAGGTGATTTGCTGCACTGATATGATCAAAGGAAACCGTTCCCTTGCCTTGCTGGGCCCAGCTTCTCCATTTGGCACCAGATCTGTCCTTCTTGGGGTGATCGGAGACCCTGGGATTTGGCTGGCCTCACCTGTGGGAAATAAAGGTGACTCCTTGTCTCCCCAGGGCATCAGAGGAGCATTTCAGTAGAGGCAGACAACATCCTAGCAGACCATCTGAAACATGAGCCCAGAGGCTCTGGCCCTCCCCAGCCATGGATGCTATCTCTTTGACACGCCGGAAAGTGTATGAGAGTCAAGTCTGTACTGTGTGATCCTTAGCAATCCTCCTGAGCTTCAGTTTGTCCTGTATAAAACAAGAAGACTCCTTGTCTCCCATGTCATTCTGTATACAGTGCTCATAGACCATCCACATGAAGGAGGACCAAGGACCATTACCCGTCACCAATCTCCCAAAGCATAGCTGCTCCTTTACTGTCCCCACAGCTCAGTGGACCTGCTTCCATGATGGCAGGAACAATTGAGTGACTTCCTGTCTTCTGCAGGCCAGGCAGCAGTCAGTCATCATGCAGTTATTATGTACCAGGCACATGCTGAGGAAAGGGCCAGCAGCATCACGTGTCGTTCTTTGTTTCTCCTTTGCTTTTAGATTTTGATCCAGCTCTCGGAATGATGACAGGAATCCCACCAATCACACCCATAATGCCAGGCTTGGGGATCGTTCCCCCTCCAATTCCTCCTGACATGCCAGTGGCCAAGGAGATAATACACTGCAAAAGCTGCACTCTTTTCCCACCCAATCCAAGTAAGTCCCTTCCCACCAATTTTCTCATTTCACGTGGCTGAATACCTACAAAATGCTTCATTTTTCTCAAAGGAATCCTGACTTGAGGCCTTCATAAGATATCCGGGCTTCCCCAGGCCTACCAACATTACCTGCTCATGCACAGCCTGGAGGGTAGAAGGAACAGTCTTCCAGGGAGCGAGTGGTATCATCCCAATGATAAATGGCATAACCTCATCTCAGGCTTCCCAGAATGGGTGGCATGGTGTCCTAGCCTTTTGAGACGTTAACACGTGAAAATATGTGAGAAGGAAAACCAGTCATTTGAGTACAACTGATACAAAATGGTCAGCAGAACATTCCACTATGTATAGTCTCTCCTTTTCCTTTTAACCAGTCAGTAAGCATTTATTAGCACCTGTTGTATGCCAGGAATTGTGCTAAGTGGCAGAGACACCAAAAGAGGCAAAAAGGCAGTCTTTGCCCTCTAGGAACCCAGAATCTAACAGAGGAGACAACAAGCAAACAGACATATACAAGAGACAGTCCCTGCTGGCTGGGGGCTCCCAGTCTAACGCTAGCCCGCATGTTAGGGTTGGGCACACTCAATCTGTTCTTCACTTAGCCAGTGCACATAAGAAAATACATATGATGCTCTGCAAAGGAACTGTCACCATCAACCAAATAATGGGATGTGACTCTAGTATCTTAAAATTCAAATAACAAAGGTTGGATTGGAAACACAGTGGCCCGTGTGAATGAAGAGAAGCAAGTCCCTCTTCTGGCTCATACTTTTTGTGTGACTTTGGACCAGTCACCTAACCCGTCTCTGTCCTCCAAGTCACAGAAGTGGTACTGAGCTGCATCCTTTTAGTTTTCCCAACAAGGGATTGCTTACACCAGTAAAATCATAGGCAGGCCTAAACAGACCACCAAAATGGTTGTTTGAACCTGCAAAGAAATGTTAAACGCATTTAGGTAGCATGGAGACAGGTGCCTCCTGTCCAATGCCAACACTTGGTTCTACTACAACATGCTCAGCTGAAACTCTGCTGACTCGCCAGAATGAAGGGAGAAGTAGGTGACATCACAGCAAGATTTCATAGTGAGGAGACAAAGATTGATCCTGATGTATTAATGGCCATTTCTTACAAATGGCGGTTAACATCAATACAACAAGCATTTATTGACTAGATGCCAAGCACTGTGCCCTCTAGGTGTTGGGGATGCAAAGATACATGCCCAGGTCCTCTGGGAACTTCTTTAGATGGCACATGGTATAGGATTGACTTTTTTAATGCTTTGGTTTCCCCCAAAAAAATCAGTTGCAAATTCAAATCTGATAGATTTAAACTTGGTTCAGACACTAGCTATGTGAGCTTGAGCAAGTCATTTCACCCTGCTTGCCTTCATTTCCTCCTCTGACAAATGAACTGGAGAAGGGAATAGCAAATCACTCCAGGATCTTTGCCAAGAAAGCTCCAAATGGGGTCATGGAGATTCAGCCACAACTGAACAATACAAATGTGTCAAGACTCTGTACCAAATGCTGGAGATAAAAAAGAAAGGCCAGAAATACAAAAGGAGCCCCTGTCCTCAAGAAGCTCCCATTATAAGCGGTAACCTAATATGTCAAATATCTAGCTCTATGCACACTTTTACAGACTGGATGGAAGGCAGTCTGACAGGGAAAGGCCCTGGCAACTGGGGAGAATGAGAAGGGCCTCCTGGAGAAGAAGGTGGGGTTTGAGCTGAGTCTTAAAGGAATCCAAGGGTCAGAGGTGAGGAGAGGGAGCATTGCAGGCATGGGGGATGGCCAGTGCAAAGAGTAGGGAAAGGGAAGGGAATAAACATTTATACAGGACCTACTATGTGCCAGGCATTGAGCTAAGCACTTTACAACTGTTATCTCATTTGATCCTCACAACAACCTTGGGAGGTATGTGCTGTGGTTGTTATTATTATTATCCCCATTTTACAGATGGAGAAACTGAGGCAGACAAGTTCAGTGACTTGCCAAGGGTCTCACAGCTAGTAGGTATCTGAGGCCAAATCTGAACTCAGGTCTTCTCAACTCCAGTGCTCTAACCACTATACCTGCCACCTAGAAAATGGAATGTTAAGTGTGAAGAAGAGCTAGTAGGCACTCAGTGCAGCTGGCGAGGTGGAGAAGGGGGCAGATGGTGAAGGGCTTTAAATGCTGTTTGATCAGGCAGCTGTTAGGAGCTTACTCAATAGGGAAGTGGCATGGCGCAAGCTGGTCTTTAGGAAGATGATGACAGCCGAGAGGATGCTAGATTGGAGTAGGGAGAGAGTCGAGGCAAGGAGACCAGTTAGGAAGCTGTGGCAGGATGGAGGTGTGAGGTCATGGGGAGCCTACCTTCAAGTGATATCTGTGTCAGTGGACAGGATGTTCGTGAGAGGTGGTAGGAAGGGAGAAATGACAAGATCTGAGTTCTTCTCAACTCCAGGGTCAAGTTGGAGACTGAGGATAAGTCGGGAGTAGGTCATGACTTGGCCAGTCATTAGGACGCTAAAGAGGGGAGAGTTTAGGGGGAAAGCAAATGAATTTTGTTTCAAACACATTGAGTTTTAGATACCTCTGAGACATCTATTTTCCAAAAGGCGATTGGCTACTTGAGAGCGGCTGAGGGGGGATGAGCCTAAGCTCAAATTCTGTCTTGAACATATACTGTTTGGGTGATTCTAGACTTTCAGTGAGGTGCTTAGCAGATGGAGTCTCTTCATCCAGGACTTCCTATAATTTCATAAACTCCCAAGCCCCATCCCTCGCCCTCTCTGCCAACTCAGCCAGTCCAACTCTGGGTTATCCTTGGGCATAACAGACCTAATTAACAACTTCAGGGCTGAGACAAGGCTGGCATTTTGGTTTGGAAGTTACCTATTACTAGCTTCTAACCCACAAAGGTAGCTGACATCCCGGGCAGTCACCACTCACTGGACTTGGATGACTCTGGCAGGGAAAGTGAGGCTGATGACTTTGTGCTACTTTGCCTCACTTCAATCCAGTTCACACACAAGTCAAGACATCATCCCATGACATTACTTGGATCTCTTCCAAATAAAGGAAGAACAAGTCATAACCCGGGAAAAGGTACTCAGAACCCAAAGTGGCAGAGGCAGGAAGCTTGCCAGGGTCTACAAATGCCTTCAAGCCACAGAAATTTTTTAAGACCCTTCAAGGAATCAGCTCCTGGCTCCTACCTAATGTTCTTGTCTTAAACTTATATGGATCCCTGAGCTCAACAAACAACTTTTGCCTATCTCAGGCCTCAGATCTTGGTGTTCCACAGACCCTCTAGTACCAACTTGGCTCTACTTTTTGGTTGACTTTTCTTTGCCTCTCAGCCAGGCCTTGCCTCCTCTGTTTTAGACTGGGAAGATTGTCTTGCCCTGGAGAGTAAGACCAGAACCAGGCAAGCAGACCTCAGGGCCTTCCCTCTCTGCCTTCTCCAGTCAAACTTCCTCAGTTGTGAGCTGGCTGGCCCACTTCAGGAATAGGGGAACATTTGGCCTGGGATACCCATTCAGCAAGAAGATTGCTGACAGGTCCATTAGTGTCAGGAAAAGGGTGACTTCTGGGAAGAATGCTGGTTTTAGAACTGAGCTCCAAATCATATTCCTGACACAGCTTAGAGAAAACTGAGGTTCTGTTTCTATTCCAGCCTTTAGGATTTGGGTCCCATTAAAGGAGCTTAGATGGCTCTTCATCTTGTGAAGCAACTTCCCTACCCATCTGGTTTTTGCCCCTGTATCCTTTAGGCCTAACCTAGTAGTACCTGTCTTGATAATGTTCATTGAATCAAATTGCCACAGTGGGGAAAAAACCTGGGAAGCCGGCCTTAGTTGTATGCTGAATGTGCAAGATCTCAGGCCCCCCAAAATGGTCATCATCATAGCACCATAGGCTTCATGCTGATAAGGGCCTCACACCCTCTGATCCAACCTGACCCCTGCCCTCCTCATTTTACAGAAGAGAAAATTAAAGCGCAAGTTGGGGAAGGGGCTTGTCCAAAGTCACACAACTAGGAAGTGGCAGAGTATATTAGCACTTTGTCTAAAGGTGAGAAATAAGAACTCATTGGGTATAAAGCAGCTGGTTGTGGTCAAGGGGTAAGATTAACATTCAAGAGACCTTAGGGGACACACACACACTCACTCACTCTCTCTCTCTCTCTCTCTCTCTCTCTCTCTCTCTCTCTCTCTCTCTGTAAAGTTACAGTTGGGGAAGTTGAAACCCTGAGAGCATTCTTCCTAAGGAAATTATTTAGATCTGGAAGATACCTCAGAGGCCATTGAGTCAAGTGAGGACCTTGGGGCCCAGAGGGCAATTATGACTTGCTCTACGTGACATAGGTTAGAAGCGTCAGAGGCAGGACTCAAACCCAGGGCCTCTTTTGTTGTTATTCAGTTGTGTCCAACTCTCTGTGACCCCCTTTTTGGGGTTTTCTTGGCAAAGATTCTGGAGTGGTTTGCCATTTCCTTCTCCAACTCATTGACAAATGAGGAAACTAAGGTCTGGGGAGGGGAAATGACTTGCCTAAGGACACATACATAGGTGGCAAGCAGTTGAGGTAGGTCTTCTAACTTGAGAGTCAGTACTCTTTCTACTAGGACACACTGCCACCCTTTCCCTTCCTTCCTGCCCACCTAGCTTTTCTCCTCTGAACATAGAAGAGTTAGACTAGAACATCATTCAAGTCTCTCCTCATTCTAATACTACTTCTCTGGGCTTTGGTTTCCCCCTCTGTAAAATGAAGGGATTGACTTAGATGGTCTCCCTTAGGAGAATTTGAGTTCTTTGAGTTGACGATTTGTTTTGTTTTTGTCTTTGTGTCCCCAACACCTAGCCCAATGGCAGCTCCATTTTCTCTATACATAATCAATTGAATTGAATGATCTCTGAGGACTCTGCAGAGGCTGACACCCTCCCATCCCAAGATTCTAAGCTTTGTGACATCACTCCCTTTTGTGTAGGTCATGTCCAGGCATATGGAGAAAGCCATCTTCTTACTCCTCTACCAGGCTGATCCAATTAAAGAGAAAGTAGATGGAGTATTAATAAAGATTCCCCAGCCTCCTTATTTCTCTTGATCATTGGAGATTACATTAAACCAAATCTAACCTCCCATTGATTATCTAGGGGGCTGTCTATCTTGGAGTGGCTAATAAAATCATCTGAAATATCTCTCAGTATGGAAATACTAGTACATGATCTCCACAGCTCCTTTAAAAACTGGCCAACTTTGTATCACCAATGCTCAGGGCCCCTACTTACCCACTAAAGTGGGCTGCCAAGATAAGCTGAGAGATTCTGGCAGCGGCTCTTCTGTCCTCTGGTATTAGCAGAGATGGGCACTCTCTGTGTTCTCCATAGGTTCTCAGAGATTCTTACTATTCCTCTTGCCAACCTCAGGTGGTGACCGGAACTACATGGGCCCCTGGCCCCACTACTTGAAGTCACTACCAACTTTGTATATGGCAGATCTGGATCGAGTGGGAGAAGCCCCAGATTTGGGGTCAGTGAAGAAAGACCAAGGTTCATATCTAATCTCTAGTATTTAATAGCTGGATCCCTCTGGGCTCCTGGGGCACTTTCCTCTTCCCTCCCTGGGCTTCACTTTGCAGGTTCCTTATCTGTTACACGAAGGACTTGGCTAGATGGTCTCTAAAAGTCCCTTCCATTCCATCCTTAAGTGATCTTCTCTTAGCATGAAAGGGCATGAGGTCACCTCCTGAAGGCGGGGACTGAAATCAGGCTTGGACTATCTGCCCCAGGGAAGAAGTCCTCATTGGTATTAATTGATTTGACTTCAGAGCAGCCTTCCACCTTCTAAAATGAGCTGATAGGATCATTGTGGAGTTTTGAAAACTCACCGTTAAGGCAGTCTTTGCATCTTAGACTAGCTACTTGTTACCTCTGTAACCCTATTCTATTAAATAAGGACATTGAACATCAGGGGTTCTTAATCTTTTTTGTGCCACAGACCCCTTAGCAGCAGAGCAAGGTTACTGATTATACTGAAGTTCCAAGGTCAGAGACCCCCCCCACCACCACCACCCCTACTACCAGCACCAGCACCAGCACCACTGAACTCTATCCACCCACCTCTGGCCCAGATGATCTCTAAGGGCCCTGTGACCAATTCAGTTGGAGCAGCATGGTTCCCTCCCCTCTTCCACCTTTAATTCCATCCTTAAATGGCCTTCTGTTAGGAGCTTTCCATGGAAAATTTGAGGTTTCCCAGTGTCTTTTCCTCTTCATATTCCCATCACTTTTACCACGATACCTGGTGCATAGTAGGCGCTTAATCCTTATTTATCTATTGATTGACTGAATTCAAGCCAGTAAGGGGCAGAACATTTTTATTACTAGAGACCCAGTGTGTTATGCTTAATTTATTTAATTTAATAGATTACTCCAGTAAAGGAAGGCCTGAAAATACCTAGGAAAGAATGCTCAGAAATGTAAACGTCTTGCTCTAGTCCCATCATCCCCTCCACCATCTAAAGCTCCCTGGAGGCCATTTATGAGGACTTGAGGCCACCTAGGAAAGGCCACTAAGCTGGGCATCCCTCTATGTCTTCCATCTCCTCCGCCAGTGAATGCTCCATGTCGTCTGGTCAAGTAAGGCAGTGGTCCCCTGCGATGTAGAACTGGGGAAGGCCTTCTTTCTGCTCTGTCATCTCCTTCGATGCCTGGATCTCTCCGGACGTCCTCAGAAGGGGTTCGGAAGCACCTTTGATTAGCCACTGGAATGGGCGGCGGTCTCACCCTGGCATCACCTCTGCCATCTGAACTATTACGAAGGGAACGCTGGAGATTTCCCCGGGGGCGGCCGTTGAGCCAGGGTACCTCTGGGCCATCTCCTCTGCCTGCCTGTTGCTCTGCTGACACCATCTCAGAGGTTTGAAGGCTGCTTGTGAAGGGTGCGAGGTGAGGGCGATGCTGCTGCCCTTTTACCCACTTCCCTGCCTGTAGTGCCTCTGAGGGGAGCCCAGGGAAGGCAGTTAAGGGGCTGCTTTGTGAGGCCCCACATTACCATGGCAACTTAATGTTGCCATACCGACATTCTAGGACACAATCAGGCAGATGAGAATTTTGAGGCCAGTTCATTCTTCCTGCTCTGTCATTGGCTGAGAGCTGACCATTCAAGCGAGGCTCCTCCCCCTCCTCACTGTACCTCCCACCCCCAGTCCCTGTTATTCTGTTCTGCTGCTCTGGGTATAAACTAGATGCTGCCTCCTTTTTTACAGTTTCAAATAGTGAGAATTCAAATACATGTGACCACTTCAGGGGTTTCATTAATTCACTAAGCAGGACCTGGCTGTGGAACCTCTTGTTCTGGCACCCTGTCCAGATCACTTCTGTTCCTTCTCAGCCTAGCCTGGCCCTTTTCTAACCCAATCTGGTTTCAATAGTGTGGCCAATATTTCAGCCAATCTGAAAGGAAACAGAGGCAAAGCTCTAAGCCAATAAGAGGTTTATTAAGAGGGACTTGTGTCTCTCTGCAAAGCTGGGTCATTAGGTTTCCTCTCACCTAAGACAACTGAATGAAAGTTTTCTTCCTTTTTTATATCCTCAAATCGCACCATTCAAGGTCACACTCATCCTAGGTCTCAGTGGGCAGGAGGCCCATTTGGGATGAATGGGTGAAATGCATTTCGGAACAATGCAGAGATCTATTGAACAGTAATGATTGGGTGTTGTCTTCCTGAAGGGGTGCCTCTGCGTTTTGTTAAGTCTTGATTGGTTGGGATGATCTTCAGTCTGATATACTTGGTCTAGGGGTCAGCACACTCCCAAAGCCCTGACCACTCATTATGTAGACATGCCTTATGTGGTTGATGAACTTTCCACTAACTTGATGAGTCACGGGAAGTAGCTAGATTTCTGCATAGTTTAAACTTTTGCCTTATGAAAAATTGTTCCTGGATTTCTATTAATCTTACTAAAATCTGGGACAATAATCACTTACTGAGGCTAAATACTGTTTAATTGTGATAACTCTAAATAAGAGTCACAGGGTCAGGGATTCTCTTTAATATCAACTCTGCTACATTCTGATTGATCTGCCTGGGCCTCACTTTCCTCATCTGCAAAATGAATGGGGCTAGACTTGACTAATAATGTCCATTCCAGCTTTTAATCTATGATCTTATGAATAATAACATATAATGCCTACTGTGTGCCAAGGACAGCTAGACGGTGCTACAGTGGATAGAATGCCAGGCCTAGAGCAAGGCAGACCTGAGCTCAAATCTGGATGCAGACACACAATAGCCATGTGACCCTGGGCAAGTCACTTCATCCCATTTGCCTCCATTTCCTCATCTATCAAATGAGTTGGAGAAAGAAATGGCAAACCAGTTCAGTATCTCTGCTTAAAAAAACCCAGACTGGTTCTCTCTCCAAGAATCAGACGCAACCGAAGAATGACACAACACTGCTATGTGCCAGGCACTGTGCTAAGCACTTTGCATTTATTCTCTCATTTGATCCTCACAATAACCCTGGGAGGTAGGGGAATAGTTGAGGAAATTGAGGCAAAGATGAAGTGATTTACCCAGGGTCACACAGCTAGTGTGCAGAGCCAGATTTGGACTCAAGTGCTCTATCCTCTGCTCCACTTAGTTGCCCCATGATCTTTTTAAGTCATTTTCCCCTCTCTGGCTTCAGATTCCCCATTTGTAAAATGAGGGAATTGGACTAGATGATCTGGAAGGACCTTTTTAGCTCCAAAGCCTGTGATCCTGTGGTCTTTGGCCTTCCTTATGCTAAACAGCCTCCGCAAGTAACTTCGGGTTTTCCTTCTGGAAATTTATATAGAATTCAACCTCCATAAATTTGCTGAAACCTGGCTTTCTTCTCCACTGGACACCACCTTACTTTCCACCCCTTGAATCCCAGGCCTTGGAAAGAAGTTGGCTTGCTACTTATTCCTTAGTATTACTTCCAGACCATTTCTCTGCCAGCAGCCCCTCAACAACCAATCCTTCCTTTAAATATCCTGGAAGACAGTCCAGCCAGTTACACCCCTCTCTCACCTAACCTTTGCCCTTTGATGTCTGTCATCTGACAGCCTCCAGGTCTCAGGGACAGATGAAGTCTATGACCCGCAGGCTTCCTTTTGCCATCGTCACCCTGGGGCATTTCAGGATTTGTACTGAAGACCATAGCTGGCTTCATAGTCTTTCAAACTCTTTAATGCTAGGGTCCTCTGTTTCTAATCTTCTGCAGCCCCGCAGGTCCATAGTCATACCAACCCTTCTCCTTCAGTTGCTATCGCACTACCTTTATGGTCCTCAGTGACAAAATTCCCCAACTTTTACCCTTCCACCTGTGGCCTACTCTCACCATGGCCTTCAATCTCCCAGTTCCTCCCTTTGGATCCCCATGACCAGAGCATTTGCCCTGGAATCCCACACTCTCTTGACTCTCAACCACTCTCCCCCAATAGTACAAAACCCTGGATAGCCCCTACCATCTACTTTCTCCATTTCTGTTCCTGGTTACTAAAGAAAGTCATGAAACTGAACTGATTTCGTCCATTACAAATTTATGTCACATGACTTCAGCCAGGCCCTCACTGCTACCAGCAACCTTTCTGTATACACTACAAAAGAGAATCAACATAAATAGAGAATCGATGTTGTTTTTGTTCAGTCGTTTTCAGTTGTGTCCAACTCTTCATGATCCAATTTGGGGTCTTCTTGGCAAAGATCCTGAAGTGGTTTATGATTTCCTTCTTCAGTTCATTTTATAGAGGAAAAAACTGAGGCCAGCAGGATGAAGTGACTTGCCAGTCTTCCTGTCTCCAGGCCCATCACTCTTTCCACTTCCCCAGGGAATCAATAATTAATCCGTTAATGTATATGGACTCCCTGTCATATCTTCCAATTCTCCTGTTTTCAACTTTGTTCCTTCTTTAAAGACTTCCAGGCCAATCCACCACACTCAGAACAAACAGCATTCTCCTTCTAACTTCATTCATTTGGATTAATGTTATCTGTTCTGACCTCCTTCTCTTCTCTACCCTGCCCCTGACTTATTTTCTCTTCCCTCTACCAGAGGAAGGAGTATCCATTGGGCTCCTTGCCAAGGCTAATCCTCCAACTGTGCCTTCTGTCCTATCTGCCCCCACCTTCTCTTCCTTCTTTATTCAGAGATCTCAGGGAGGAGATGGACCTGGCTTGGAATTTTGCCGTTTATTTCCTATGTGGCTTCTATCAAATGAAGAAATTAGGCTAGATGAGCTCTGATGTCCCTTCCAATTTTCAAGCTATCATCTTAGAAACTCTGATACTTAAGATCTGACCACACATCTGCCTCCCCCAGGGCCCAGCTTAAGACGCTGAGCAGATATTCCTGGGATTTGGGCCTAGAAGGAGATCTTAGCTCATCTCGTCCTTGAGGATGTAACAAGGTGGGGTTTGAACCTGGGTTCTTCATGATTCCACTTCCACTCTCCTATTGACTATGTCACACAGCCTCTCACTCAGAGAATAAACTGCCAACTCTCCAGCAAGGCTTGTGTTATCACTCTTCTTCATGTAGCAGCCTGCACTGCATCTGTTCCTATCTTCTCTGCTTTCAAGACCCAACTCAGGTCCCACCTCCTCTCTGAAACTTTCTCTGATCCCCTTATCTGAAAGGGATCT
Source organism: Gracilinanus agilis (assembly GCF_016433145.1). NCBI lineage: Eukaryota > Metazoa > Chordata > Mammalia > Didelphimorphia > Didelphidae > Gracilinanus > Gracilinanus agilis. The sequence goes on along the minus strand of NC_058136.1, from coordinate 14,110,844 downwards.
CTCTTCTCCATATTTATTGAGACCTTGGTCTCCATCTCCCTTTCTCTCCTCACATACTCTGGCTTGTATCTGATTATAAAGCTCACTTGAGGTAGGAACTATTATTGTTTTCATCTTGGGAAACCTCATGGCCAACACAGGGTCCCACATTTTAGAGGAGTTTTTGAAGTATCTGATTAATTGATTTTGGAAATCCTGGAATCTGGTGACACAAACACAGGTGGCAGGGTGGCACAGAATAAATGCCATAGTACCTGGGATCAGGAAGGACCTGAGTTCAAATCTGGCCTCAGACACTTAATAATTATGTAACCCTGGGCAAGACACTTCCCATCTGTCTCAGTTTCCTCATCTGTCTTTCAGGATTTTTGTAAAGATAAAATCAGATCATATTTGTAAGGCGCTTTACAAACTTTCAAGTGCCATATCAATGCTAGATATGATCTTCTTCATTGTCATCATTATCACTAACAAAATGAAAATAGGCCTCAGTTTTGATTCCATTGAAACTAAGAAGGCCCCATCTTGAAATCTTGGCACTGCTATTTACTAATGACATGACTATGGGAAAGTCCCTTTTTCCAGCTCAGTTCCCTCACCTATCAGATGGGGCAGGGAGTGGTTTGGCTTAGATAATAATCTAAAATCCTTTCCAGCTCTGACCCCACGATTTGGGTCAATGCTTACATTGGCCACCCTCAGCTTCTTCATTTGTAGAAAGACTCAAAGTTAACTTGCTCCTTCATTTGAGATTAAAGCTCCTTCCAAATCTGTAGCTCAGAATACTGGCAAGAGTGAATATACAGGGGGCAGCTGGGTAGCTCAGTGGATTGAGGGCCAGGCCTGGAGACGGGAGGTCCTGGGTTCAAATCCGGCCTCAGACACTTCCCAGTTGTGTGACCCTGGGCAAGTCACTTGACCCCCATTGCCTACCCTTACCACTCTTCCACCAAGGAGCCAATACACAGAAGTTAAGGGTTTTTTTAAAAAGAGTGAATATACACAAAGAGTGATAACACAAAAGCAATCCTTGCAGATCTAAAACCTAAACCCAGAAAACCTAGTAACCCACACATATCTTCTTGATGAATGACAGTCAAGAATTTTGACTAGAAACACTTTGATACCTATAAACAGTGAAAGGGGAATTCAGCAGGCTTGACAGCCACTGAATACTTACTGCCTGAGTTGGGAGAAAGTGCATTGTTCATGAAACAAGAGAACTGGCTGCTAAAGCACATTCTGAGTGACTACGTTCAGGAAACTTCTCTTGCCAAAGTTAACAATTTCCTCCACCAATCTTGCTTTCTTCATTCATTCTTCTTAACAACCCCTGGTGAAGCACCGACTATGTGCCACGAAAACACACCAGGTTCCAGGTAGATCAAAATGCTCTAAGAGCCAGTCCCAGCTCAGTAGAGGGTAAGAATCCAACATTGATGGTTAGAACACAGTGAATGTGTTAGAAAGAAGCCAATTGCCACATGAGCTCATTCATTCAACTGCTGTCTATATGATGCCTACTGAGTGCTAAGTTGGAAAAGATGGAGTGTACAAAGATAATTGAGACTTATTTCCTATCCTAGTCTGATGGTGGTGTTCCTAAAGCCTCCTACACATAACAAAAAAGAAGTTTCTTTTTCTTTGACTTCAGTCAACAAGTATTTAAGTACCTACTATGTGCCAGGCAGAATGCTAGAGGCAAGGAATACAAGCAGATGTGTTGCAAGGCTCAAAAAAGATAATGGTTGAAAGCTTAGAGAAATGCCAATTGTTGTTATTGTCACCAGGACACCAGTCTGGCAGTTGGTGGCTCAGTGGATAGAGCACTGACTTAAGAGTCTGGAAGCCTCAAGTTCAAATCCAGCCTCAGAGGCTTACTAGCTCTGCCCCAGAGAAATCACATAACCCCTGTTTGCCTCAGTTTACTCATCTGCAAAATAGGGTGAATAACAGCTCTTGCTTCCCAAGGTTGTTTTAGGATCAAGTGAAGACTTTGGGGGCAGGATCATGGGAGGAAAAGAAGGATATTTTTGTGCTTTGGTTGGCTTGGAAAACAATACGGATTAAATAACATCAAGAATTTTTGGAAATCATTTAGAGCTAGAAGGGACATATTCTTGAGGAGAGAAATGACTTGTCCAAGTTCATACAGGTATTAAGTAGCAGAAAAAGACTTGAATTTGTCTCCTAATTCATACTTTCCAGATTTTTGATGATTATAGTGTCAGAGAGTTATAATTGAAGGACTCTTGGAGATTATCTAATCTGATACTCTTGTTTTACAGGCGGAAAAAGGAAGAAATAAAGGACCAGACTCTTTTAGAGGTTCCTTTTCATTCTGAAATTCTGCAAATCCATGCTGTGGGTCCATTCTTAGGGAGCTCCTTGCTCTCTGGTGGGGACTTGGCCTGAGCATTTTCATTCTTTTCTTTTTAGATCTTCCACCACCTGCAACCCGGGAAAGACCCCCAGGATGCAAAACAGTCTTTGTAGGAGGTTTGCCAGAGAATGGAACAGAGCAGATTATCGTGGAAGTGTTTGAACAATGTGGGGATATCATTGCTATCCGCAAAAGCAAGAAGAATTTCTGTCACATTCGCTTTGCTGAAGAATTCATGGTGGACAAAGCCCTCTATCTCTCTGGTAAATGATCATGGGCATTGACCCCAAAGCCAGCACAGAAGGAAAAATCTGTCTGCTGCAGGGATGGTTTGTGTGAAGTTTTTCCACATCTCTTCCAGGGATTCTTTGCAGCTTTTTGGCATTGTCAGTCAGCCCCTTGCCCTCTGCTCACTTATGCTCCATCTGCTACCACTCACTAACCCTTGGGAACATCTGGGTGATTTAACATTAAAGGCAGCATGATAGAATAGAAAAGACACTAGATTTCGAGTCAGGGGAACCCAGGTTCAAATCACAGCTTTGCCACTTGCTAGCTGTGTGACCTTGGGCAAGTGTCTCTTCCACTCCCTGGGCCTCAGTTTCCTTTCTTGTACAATGAAGAAGTTGGGCTAGATCCATGCCTCTGAGGTCCCTTACAGTTTCGGGATGCTATGATTCTTCTTGAGGCCTCAGTTTCCTCCTAAACCAAATGGGCTGAATAATACTTATACTACCAACCACATGCATTTGTGTTAAGGAAAGCAGTAAGCTGCAAAATGTGAGTGAAATCAGTGCTGCTGTTAGGCTAAGGAAGCTCCTCAGGGAGGCCAATCATCCCCATCTTGGTGCTGTTTAGATTGTGGAGGCCTTTCCTGAAAGGGGTAACACATAATTGAACACATTGCTCCATGGCCAAAGACCAGAGGGACAGCCATTTCCCTAGCTTTGGACACACATCCTGCATTCAGTAGCTTTATGTCACCACCACCTCCCACTTCCTCACAAAGAAAACTATGCCCAGGGGGAATTGGGAGCTAGCCCTCACTGGAAGACCCCAAGCACTAATCAGATGCCCTACTTGTTTGGGGTGTTGTTAGAAGGAGATCTGTTCCAGTACAAGTAGACTTGCTGGCCGTGTGAACCCTTCCCTCGTGGAGCTTCTGCGACTGTTGCCACCTTCCTCCAAAGAGCTAAGAGGCCTTTTAAAATCCAATGTCCCTGGGGCAGCTGGGTAGCTCAGTGGATTGAGGGCCAGGCCTGGAAACGGGAGGTCCTGGGTTCGGATCCGGCCTCGGACACTTCCCAGCTGTGTGACCCTAGGCAGGTCACTTGACCCCCATTGCCTACCCTTGCCAATCTTCCACCTATAAGTCAATACACAGAAGTTAAGGGTTTAAAATTAAAAAAAAAAATCCAATGACCCTACTATCCTGTTGGCTTTACTTTAGAGCTGGAAGGAACACTCAAGATCAGGCTGTATGCTGTATACCTGTAGTGAGGAAAAGGCAGCAGCACTTTTAATTAGGAGTCCTGGGTTCAAATTCTGACTCTACAGTCAATTAGTCATGAGACCTTGGGCAAGCTTCTGAGGCTCAGTTTTCTCATCTTTATAATGAATGCCATTCATACTCCCTGCCTCCAAAAGTACTTTAGAAAAAGAAATGCCAAAGTGCTGGAGAAACAAGTTCCTTTTTGTGTTTGTGCTTGCATTATTAACTCCCCAAATTCTGCAGATCCTTGTAGGTGGCTTCCACTTCTGTCCTGAGCTGCTCTTCCCTACTCTTTTCTCTCTGTCCTGGCTCTGGCCATTAGGGTACCGCATCCGCTTGGGCTCAAGCACTGACAAGAAGGACACTGGCCGCCTCCATGTGGATTTCGCCCAGGCCCGAGATGACTTGTATGAATGGGAGTGTAAACAACGCATGCTGGCCCGGGAAGAGCGCCACCGCCGCCGTATGGAAGAAGAGCGCTTCCGGCCTCCATCTCCCCCTCCTGTTGTTCATTATTCAGACCATGAGTGCAGCATTGTGGCTGAGAAACTGAAAGGTAAAGGCTCTTCTTAAGCTTGGGCATCTCCCTTTTTAGTAAAGAACTTGACCTTTTCAAAATACCCCATATCATTTGCTTGTTCCCATCAAAATAATTTGCCTTCTGAGTAGACCTGCTCATGCCATGGCTCACATATCTGCAATAGCTCTATTTTTTACTGATTTAAGTTCAGGCTCTTCTGCTTGGTATTCAAGGCCCTCCACAAGCTGGCACCTTTCCATTTCAATCTCATTTTAGTCTCTGTCCCATCCTGTGTTCTCCAGTTACACTGCATAACTCTTTGTTGTTAATGATGGTGATGGCTGGTGTTCTTAAAGGATACTATGGGCCCTCCTCTCATTATTCTTCCCCAATTTCGGGAATGTCTTCCTTTCCTCCCTTTGCCTTTTAAGGTTTTCGCCTCCCCTTATTTTACAGTAAGCTTACCCTGGTATAATGGGTAGAAAGTTAGCTTTGAAGCCAGAAGATGCTGGATTAAGTCCTGCCTCTAACACCACCTGCCTGTAAGATTCTAGGCAAGTCATTTAACTCCTCAGTGTTCTAGACATATCTCTAAGATAAGAAATAATGGAAAAGGTGCTTCCCTGGCTTGGTAAAAGTATTTTTGCTTGAGATCTGGGAGTTCCCTGTGCCAGTGACATCCCAGGTCTAGTCCCTGTCCCTTAAAAACCCAACTTTGAAAGCTCTCTCTGACCCTTTCCTTTATTGAGAATGACCTACCATCTCCTTCCTGCCACTGACTAGATGTGTGACCATGGACAAATCACTTACCCACTTTAGTCCCCAGTTTCAACATCTACAAAATGATGGGGCTGGACTAGATGATGTTGAAGAGCCTTTCCAAGTCTATAGCCTAGAATTGACTTAGCTTAGGTAGCAATTTATTCATGCCCTCACTAATGCGCTTACAACTAACATTCACATAACCCATACTATGAGCCAGATGCTGTGTGAGGTATTGTATTAATATTCTCATTTGACTCTTACAACTCTAGGAGGTAAGTGCTATAATTATCTCTATTTTACAGATGAGAAAACTGAGGCAGACAGACGTAAGTGACTTTTCCAAGGTCATACTACTGGTATCTGAGACCATATCTGACTCTAGGCCCAGCTCTGCCCTGTGTCACTTAACTGCCTATTTATCATGTACTATTAGAACTATAGCTATCCGTGTATGTAGGGTAGCCAGTGGATAGAGTGCCTGCCCAGAGTCAGAGTGACTACTCCTCCTGAGTTCAAATTGAGCCTCAGGTACTTCCTAGCTGTGTGACTCTGGAAAAGTCACTTAACCCATTGACCTCGGTTTCTTCATATGTAAAATTAGCTGGAGAATAAAATGGTAAAACACTCCAATACTTTGCCAAGGAAACCCCAAATGGGGTCATGGAGAGTTGGACCTGACTTAAAATTACTGAACAACAAAAATCTATGTGTGCATCTTATTTCCCTACTAGACCATAAGCTCCATAGGGCAGGGACTCTTGTCTTATCTAAACTTTGTTTCTCCTCCAACACTGAGCCGACGTTGCCCTGCACACAGCTGGCACCAAGTGAATGTTTCTTTTTTTTAAAAAACATTTATTAATATTCATTTTTAACATGGTTACATGATTCATGCTCCTACTTTCCCCTTCACCTCCCCCGCATCCCCCCCACCCATGCAAAGTGAATGTTTCTTGAATGCTTTTCTTCCACAAATGAGTAAATTGTCCTCTCCCCTGGGAAAGGCCCCTCCCCATGCTGGAGATGTATGGCCTGCTTCATCTCTGATAGATTACAGCTTGTAATTAGAAGGGCAACAGTGGTGTGTTAGAAAGATCAACCCATTACCCCCACCTGTTGTCAGTGAGCTCAGGTTTCTTTCCTTCTCTCAACCTTTGCGTTTTCCTCTTTAGAGTGAAGGGTTTGAGTCCGATGATCTCTAAGGCCCTTTCTGACTCAAGATCCCATGAGTTTGTCCTTTCTCTACTTTTCCTACTCAGATCCTCCATTGCCCCAAATCAAGGGTTTCCCTCAGATAGGAGGAGTAGCTGCTTTCATGCTTCCCCTCCCCCTTAGTAAACGAGACCTGCAGGCCTCCAATTCCTCACATGAGCTAGAAATAGGGTTCTGAGGGGTCACTAAGAATGACTAAACCTTTTCTCTAGACTCAGAGCATGGAGACTCCAGTAGGAACCAAGCTGCCTTGACTACTGTATACAAGGAGACAACCTCCTCAGCATTACTAGAAAGAGTGCAAGTCCTTGGTCAATTCTTTTGACTTCTCTGGGCCCCCCTTTCCTTCTCTGAAATGAGCACAGTCATCCTTGGGCTACCTACCTCTCAAAGTGCTTGGTGGAAAGAACTTTGGGAACTTTAAAGCACTCTTCTAAGCCTTCAAGTATAAACAGAGAATCAGAGATCTCTTTTAAATTCTCCAATACCATTTTATTTTTTGCCAATTATACGTGAAAAACTACTTTTGGCTTTTGTTTTTGAACATGTGGGGTTCCAAATTTTCAATATGAAAAAGAATCTCTGTACTGTAACGCTCTGTTTATTAAGGGCCAGATCCACTCTACAGCCTTATGAAATCAGGGTAAGTTTTGTCATTTTCCAATTTGAATGATTTTTAGAATGTTGATCTCTGCAAACCAAGCACCAAGCACAAGGCCTGGGGCTCAGTCAATAGGTGGGGACTGACAAATTCCTCACCGGAATGATGACCTGGCCACCAGCTGAGGGACCATTTGTTCAGCCATGGCAACTCATCAGAACCATCTCCCCAGGCCTGCCCAGACCTATGATCTACAGTTAGGGGTAGGGAAGCATCCACAACCAGAAAGTCATCCATGCCGATCCTATTGATATGCATGGAGTAGCAGGATTAGAGGAGTGACAAGCTCCCTGGCAACTGTAAAGGCTAAAAATTATCATGGTTGGGCTTAATATTCAAAAGGGGTGGTTGCCAGGAATTGATTACCCAATTCCAAATGATTTTTAGCAATTTATTTATAAAATAGAGGGAAAGAGTGAAAGTAGAGAAATGAGAAGAGGGCAAAATAAGAGATCTAGCTTAACGAGCTAGACTATGTGTTCAAACCCTGGCTTTACTCTGGCAGGGCTCCAGAGGCCCCAGCCGGACAGCCTAAAGGTCAATTAACAAGGGTTTTAGCCAGGAGGCCTCCTCCCGATCAAGGAGCCCCTCCAGAAGCTAGTACCTCCAGGGGAGCTAAAGAAGGGAGTCAGCCTTTTTTCACTCACCCACGTGATAGTTCTAAGGAGGAATATAAAGCAGTCCAAGGTCCTCAGCCAGAGCTCCTCCAGGTCCAGTTCAAGACCAAAGAGAGAGGTGTCCCTGGAACTTCTTGCAATTTATAAAGACCATTTCTTTCATCACTTCCTGTGCCTTCCTCTCATTTCACATGTACCAATTACAACAAAGGCTTTGCTTAGAACTGCCCAAGGGGCAGTCGGTCGATTCTGATTCATCACCCACTCTTGCACACGTGGGTCACAGACCTCCCCCACTTGAGGATTAAGTGAGCTGTTTACACTTTTGATGATTAAATCTAAAAATAGGCAGGGTAGGATTAATCCCACCTTCACATAACTAACCCATGGAGGAGCCAGTTTGGGTCCTGAGCAGCTGTGAAGACTTGAAGGATTCTTCTTTTCCTCAGATGATTCCAAATTCTCTGAAGCAGTGCAGACCCTGCTCACCTGGATAGAGCGTGGTGAGGTCAACCGCAGAAGCGCCAACAATTTCTACTCCATGATCCAGTCAGCCAACAGCCACATCCGCCGCCTGGTCAACGAGAAGGCAGCTCATGAGAAGGGTATGGAGGAGGCCAAAGAGAAGTTCAAGCAGGCCCTAGCAGGAATCCTTGTCCAATGTGAGTTGTGCTCTCATTCTTTTCTCTCTCCTTCCTCTGTCTCTTTCTGTTTCACTATCTCTTCTTTCTTTTCCTCTCTGTCTCTTTTCTTCTCTCTTCCTCTCTCTCCCTCTAATCCTTTCTCCTCTGTCTCTCCCTGTTTCCTCTCTGTCCCTCTCTCTTTTATCCTTTCTCTCCATCTCTCCCTATTCCTTTTTCTTTTTCTGTCTCTTCTCCCCTCGCCTCTCTCCATATTTCTACTCCTCTCTCCTCTCTTTCCTTTCTTTTCACTGTCTCCTCTCTCTACAATGTCTTTCTCTTTTTCTCTCTTTCCTTTCTCCTCTCTTTACTCTCTCTGCTTTGTTATCTCTCCCTCTCTCTCTTCCTCTTTCTCTATCTGCTTTCTCTCCTTCTTTCTCCATCTCTTTTCTCTCTTCCTTTCTATCTCTTTTTCTCTGTTCCTCTTTCTCTTTTCTCTTTCTTTCCCTTTTTTCTCTCTCTTCTCCCTCCCCCACCCATCTCTCTCCTCCCCTGCCTTCCTCATTCATCTCCCCTCCTACAAATAAACCTTTCTATTTTAGATGAGAGAAAAAAGCTAATAAGTAGGCAAACTAACTTCCCTAAAAGCCCTGGGTTCTAAACCTGGCTTTTCCACTTACCTGTTTTGTCACTTTGGGCAAGTCCCTTCTAGAATCTTACCCTTACTTCTTTCCCTGAAGGCATTTGCTTAGCACTGTGCTTGGCCCTAAAGATAGAAAAATGACAAGTGATGCTGGCCCTGCCCTAGAGGACCTTCTGAAGTTGAACTATCACCATTAAGCCCTATTTCAACTCCAAAGCCAATGAACCCTGCTCAGATGGTCCTTCCCAGCCATACATTCCCACCCTCCATCCTTCCCCCTGAATCTGCCATGAATTCTACCAACAACTTCCCTTTCCTCAATAGCTTTCAGGCTTTCCACATTCTTTCCTCACAATATCCCTGTGAGCAGCATTCTGATACTCTCCCCATTTTGCAAATGAGGAAACTGAGGCCCACTGATGTTAAGGGTTTCACCAAAGCCACCCCACTCCCCTGTCAGCATGTATTCCACTCTCCCACCATCCCTTTCCTCCCATTGGCTATTGATGAGGTAGCCCTCCCAGCCCCTTCTGCTGAGCCTGGCTGCAGCCCAGCCCAGGAGAGCAGCTAATGGGCCAGCCACACCTGCCTGATTCCCTTCTCTCCCTCTTTTCCTCCTCTCTGGATGACCTCTGGCTTCATGCAACTGTTGGATTCCCTCAACAGTCGAGCAGATAGTGGCTGTTTACCATTCTGCCTCCAAACAGAAGGCCTGGGACCATTTCACCAAAGCCCAGCGCAAGAACATCAGTGTGTGGTGCAAACAAGCTGAGGTGGGTAACTTTGGATTCTGTTTAGTCCCCACACCAGGAATGCTCTCTCTACTTCCCAGCTTTTTGACTGGGAACCCCTATCAGCTGGGAATGAAGTAGTGGCCCCAATGAGATGCCATCCCCAGAATGTGTGTTTCTTTTCCATCTCCACAGAGATGGTCAGAAATGCACTTAGTTTGTCTCAGATCTTGTTCCACTGAACGAAAAGCTTGGTGGGGCAAACAGGGCCAGGATCCTGCTAAGTCTCCCCTTCTCTAAGACAGAGGGGCTTGTGTGCAGTGATAATGAATAGTCTGGGCTTAATTAGATTGGGTCTATGTATTGATATGATAGAGTGGAAAGAGCACTTGATTGAGAGTGAGGAAATCTGGGCCCAAATCCTAGCTCTTTTACTGACAAAACTTTGTGGCTTTGGGCAAGTCATTTTAATTTAGAAAAGACATTGATGGAAGGGCAACCAGGATGATGAATGGCCTCAAGACCACACAATATGAGGAAATGTTAAAGCAACTGGAGAATGTTTAGCCTGGAGAAGACTTCCACCCTCTCCATGTATAAGAAGGGCAGGTGTGGAAGGGGGATTCTTTTTAGCCTCCCAAAGAACAGAACCACCAGTAGTTGGGGGGGGGCGTTCCAAAGAGGCCCATTTCAGCTTGAATTAAGGGGGAGAAAATAATTTCTTAATAATGGAACTGTCCCAAAATACAGTAGGCTGCCCCTTCTCCTCCCTCTCTGCAAGGCCTCAGGCAGAGGCTAAGGGATGGTGGAGATCCAACTCTGGAATTCCAGGATTTCTCCAGTGTAAGATGGGAGTGCTTCTTTTAATACTGACTCCACAGGGCTGTCATTGAGAGAATGTTTTGCCCATTTTGGAATGCAAAGAAATGGGGAGGTCTAGTGACATCTTTATTCAAGGGTTCTGACTGTCACATGCAAACACTGCTTAGTTATCCCAGGGCAGCAAGCTGACTGAGCCCTTTGGCTGAGACTCTGCTTTCATATCAAAGACAGCCTGTGTCTGTTCTGAGTACGAAGGCCAGAACATATAACTTGGGGATATGACAGGGATGGACAAACAGATGGACATGATTGCAAGCAGAGCCAAAAAGTGGAAAGGGAGGAAGATTTGTTTTCCCCAAGAAGACTGCTAGGAAAACAGATAGACTTCAATTACTCTTACTGAAATGGGTGCTGAGGGTTTATTCTTTCCCAAGCATGTTTAAAGGTGTTATCACATTACTACAGCTTGAGAGGGAGGTGGGTGGATAAGGAAACAGAAGGACAAGAACTTGTCCAGGGTCAAACTGTTAGAAAAAGCAAAGCCAACACTTGAATCCAGGGCTTCTGAGAATAAGAGCCTCATTCTTTCCACTCCACAACAGCCACATTCCTACCCTCTCTGCTGGTCTGTACAATCTTTTACTCAGAACACTTGTAATGTTTTTTTTAAAAAGCTGGTCATTTGTATCAAGGAGCAGCTTGTAATCCTGAAAAGTGCTGCCTGGTCTGTCCCCCCACCCCTGCAAAAAATACAGCCTGCCATCCTCCTTTTATTCAGTTCCAAGCCCAGTTCATTGTCCATCTCTGATACCTGCTTTAGGGGGTTAGGCTGATGACTACCTCAGTGGAGTAGCTTTTAAACTGCTTACTCCAGTCTGGACAGTGGACGTTCTTGAGCCACTTGTTTTGTCCTGTGTAGACTGTTAGGCTAACTTTTCAAGTCCTTCTGGATCTCATTGAGGAGGCAGCTCTGAAGTGTGACAGCCCAGTGTTCCATATAAACAAGCACTCACCAAAGCAGCCCAGCACATCCTTCACAAGGGCAGCAAACAATTTTCAGATGCACAGACAGCTCACATTAGATTGCAAGGTCCCTGAGGGCAAGGACTATGTCATTCTGCCCCCATGGATCCCCAGCTCAGAGCAAAAGGCTTAACTTGGGAGTGAGGGAAGGAGGATCAAAGGTGGGGAGGGGAATAGCCACTGCCTCCCTGGGAGCCACTGACATGAAGAACATCCTAGCCACAATGCTGTGTGCTGAAGAAAATAATGGACGTATACTAAAGACATGTGAAGAAATGACCCCAGGTAGGAAGGAGAGCATACTGTCTGCCATACCTACTTCCTGACTGGGGTTTTTACTTTGCATGTGATGGCATCCTGACAAAGAAGAGAATCAGCCTGCTGAGGACAATGGCTTTAGAAGGTGGTTAGGACCTAGAGGACGGGCATCTATTCCCAGCCCCTCATTCTAAAAACAGGAGAGAAAACTGAGACCCAAAGAAGAAAAGGGACTTGCCCAAGGCCACAGAAGTCCTAAGTAGCAGAACCTGAATCCAAACCTAGAGCCTTCGACCCTCTGACCAGTTCTCTGTAATATATTATGAAGTTCCCTGAAAAGATGCAGTCAGAGAGAGCTTAGGAGAAGCTGACATCTAAAACCTGCTCTTCCTGAAAACCAGCCACACAAGCAAATGGCCTCGAGATTCTTCCACCCAAAATGAGCTTAGAAGCTAAGTTCTCCTCAACTGGAAAGACCTTTGTGAACTGATGCAGAGTGAAATAAGCAGAACCAGGAGGACACAGTAACTGAAATATTATGGAACAATCAAATGTGACAGCTTTGCTACTAACAGCAATACAATGAATGATCCAGGACAGTTCTGAGAGACTTATGAAAAAGAACGCTCTCCACCTCCTGAGAAGGAACTGTTGGAGTAGGTATGCAGATGAAAATATATGTTTATCACTTGTTTATTTTGGTATATGATTTGGGGTTTTGGTTTTATAAGATTATTTACTTATAAAATGAATAATACGGAAATATGTTTTGTATGTTAATATATGTATAACTCAGACTGAATTGCTGGTCAATTCCAGGAGGTGGGAGGGAGACAATATGAATCATATTACTTTGGAAAACTTATGGGGAAATTTGTTATTAAAATAAATTAATTAAAGTGCTAAATTCTCCTTGAGATAAAAAACGGGAACAGCAGCCACTAAGTAGTCAGTGCCCGCCATAAGAGCCTCCCAAAAGTGCCTTAAGATAGTAAGCTCCCCAGCACTGGAAGCATTTAAGTGAAGATAAGCCTCTAATCTGTTGGGGTGTTTCATGATTTGAATGGAGACTGGTCAAGATCACCCCAAGGCCCCTAACAATTATGAGATTCTCCAGTTCTTTGTTTAGTCTTGCCCTGTGGCTTGAAGCCAACAAACCAACTGTCTGTTAGTCCCAGAGAATAGAAACTGATAATTCTCAGCATCCTTCCAAAAGTTCCAGTAACCCCATTTCCTCTAAGATAAAATGGAGTCTATCATTTAAAGCCCTACACAAGATACTCTGCTCTGTTCTTCTTTGCATAGGCAGAGAACTATGGTCATGGAACATTGCATATATAATGTCACAAGTATTGCAGTGTGTTGATTACTTGAGCAAAACTGGTTTTGCTCTTTTTTTTGTTATGAAGGATGGCTCTCTGGGTGAGGAGGAGTATAATGCAAAGTATAGATGATGGGAAAACAAAAGATCAAGGATTTGTTTCTAAGTACAATACAAAAAAAATCTTTCATAGCCTGGCTCCAACCTGTCTTTCCAGACTTGCTTCATATGACTTTCCAGCTGGGAGTACAGTGCCTTCTCCTTCCAATCACAGCTGCCCCCTCTAATAGGAAGCCTTGCCTATTTCCTCCAGCTGTCAGTGCTCCTCCTTCCTCAGGTGACATTTTCTGCCCCTACTTGGGGCATATTATATTTCTCCCTACTAGAATGTAAGCTTCTTTCTAGAGGAAAGTAACAATTTCAGTTTTGCCTCTGTATGCCCAACACTCTGCACAGAACCTTACTTACAATGGGCACTTGATAAGTACATGCCGGGTGGAATTAAAATTGAAATATCCTAGTTTCTTTTTTTTCAAAAATCTCAAAATTTATAAGCTGGCTGACATTTCCAAACTTTAGATAATTCTTTCCAGCTAGACGTTAAAGTTGTTCCTAGAGCCCAGTTGTCGGAAACCTTTGCATTTGTGTCACCTCTTGGCTTCCTGCCATTGGGAAACCTACTAACCCAATTTGTATCAACATGCTCTATAGCCCACTGGGCCCTCCCTCCAGCACAAGGCACAACAGACAGTGATTTATAATCAGAGTTTGTGGTTTGCCTTGTCCTAATAATGACATCTGCAGGCTTCAATTTCTGTAGAAGATTAGAAAGTTTTTCCCTGGCCCCTACCCCTTCCCCTCCCCTTCGAACCTCCTCCCTTTGTTGCATTGCCAAGTTTCCTGTAAATGTGAAAAGTCTCAATAAATGGAATTGTGTTACACATTTAATAAAAGGTTAGCAGCTTAGAATTTCTGGTAACCTTGTTCCTTCCTGTCATAAAACACCAGCAAGATAAATTCAGATCTATGTGTATTTTGGTACAGCCATAGTCAGTCTAATTATTCTGGACTAATCCAATTTGCCTGTCTTAGGATTAATCAGAAATATCAAGAGATATAAAGGCTCAAATCTGACTCTACCTGGACCTCAGTTTCCCTTTCTGTCAAAGGAGGGTGTTCATCTTCTATTTCCAGATCTTGTGATCATTTTAAAAATGACAGAGATGAGAAACTATGAAGGGGGAAGTTTCCTTCGCTTCATAATTCAGTTCCATTCCATATCAAAGGCTTTCCAGGCCTCAAATCAAAGTGATATTGTTATTGAATTTGACATTCAGACCAGGGCAACATCCAAAGCCATGTGTCACAGAGAGCCAGCTGCTTTAAATGAAGCACTTACAGCCTTTCTCCTTTTCTCCCCTCTTTTAACTCCCTCTATTAGAATGTAAGCTTTTTGAGGGCAAGGACTGCAGCACTTAGGTCCTCCCTCCCCTTCTTCCTTCCTTCTGTCCAACTGATGTTTGATCTCACCCATGCTTTTGTTCTCCATAGTAGTTCAACACCATAGCCTATCCTGGGTAGCTCTTGTCTACTGAGTCGTCCTCTAGTATATCATAAAGCCAGGAAGAAGACTCTAAGTTTTTAAAAGAGTATGCCAGGGGAGCATGAGCTATTTCCATACTAGAAAGGCTTTGAGTGTGAGGCCAGCAAGTTGACATTGAGTCCTTTATCCCTGACATCCCATGAAACAACTTAAATTCCCTGGGCCTTAGTTTCCTCATCACTAAAGTCAAGGGACCTGAATTTGGTAGCCTATAAGATGCCTTCTAGCTCTGAGTGTATGACCTCACCCCATCAGGAAGAAGGTTGGATGGATCCACTATGGAAGATGTAGAGGAGGACATGTGATGAAAGCACGTGGATGAGTGGTACCTGTGCACCATGGGAAGGAGTTCCTACTTCTATAAGATCACTAATCCATCCAAGTAGAGAAATATACTGCTTATGAGACTCCTCATGCTGGTAATGGATTGTGGACTTAGAGCGGTGATGGCAAACCTATGACACGTGTGTCGTAGCCATTTTCAGTGACACGTGGCTGCATGTGACTACATACATAGAAGTATGGGGCTGCATGCCGAGGATGAAACATTTGCTGTAGTGTCGTGTAGACACTCTGTGCACTATAGATGACAATTCTACCTATATTAATTTACCAATTTTGGTTTATTAAATGCAGTTATATATTACAATTATATATTTTTGTTATTTAAACTATAAATATCATGAAATTATGGGGTTTTTCTCAAAATGACACACCGCCCGAGTTATGCTCGGGTTTTGGGCAAATTTTGACACACCAAAGCTGAAAAGGTTACCCGTCATTGACTTAGAGTCTGGAAATCTAGCTTTGGCATAGTAGTTATCCAAGTAAAGCTATGTAATCTTGGACAAATCCTTCACCTTCTCAGTATCACATTTTCCTCATCTGTAAAGTAAGGGAAGTTCTACTTGCTCTCATTTGTAGTCAATTTGTGAGGAAAATGGCCCATCCTATAGAAGTCGGAGCTCTTGTTTTTACCCCATGTCCAGAGACACTCATGCTGTCTGACATGGACCTCAGGAATCAAGAAGTAATTTCTGGGTGAATTAAAGTGTGGTCAACTCTTCAGAGCACTCTTCCCTACTAAGGTCACACTGACATTAGGGTCAAATCAGAATCCACTATTGAGACCTCTTCTTTGAAATAGTCTGCAGAGAACTTTTGATCCTTTAGAGAATTTAAGGTTCTACATTATTCTCTGGGTAAGCTCCTTAAGGAATGAAAAACTTACTTGTATCCTTCTTAGAACAAAGCTGTTTGGACTTGATTTATGAGCTTTTGTGGATTTCCAAATCACTTCCTTTTAGCAAGATATCTTGCAGCCTTTGGTGGCCTCTGACAGATGGTCCATTGTCTTGGCCTGGTGTTGGGTATTTAAGGAAGACAGATGAGGGCTGAGAGCCACCGCCTGTTTATCACTAAAATGGCTGATCTAGTGAGGAGAGAGGGCCTGAGCTGTGCCCCATTTTTTGAAGGTCTAGGGTAGCCAGTCACTTAGCACTCTGTGCTCCTATTTCTTCAACCCATAATACTCATTTGGAAAGCACTTAAGTGAAATTTCCTAGGTAGGAATGAGTTGCTCTTCTAGCCAGGCATGATTTGTTGAGGTTCAGAGTTTGGCAGATTTTATTTTTTTTTTCTTTTTATAAGAATAACCCACTTCTGAGTTTGTCCTATTCTATGGAAAAGGCCTTCAGGTAAGCTGCCTCCTTTATCGAACTTCTGCTTCAAAAAGGGATGATTCCTTCTGAGGCAGCTGGAGGCCAAAGGCTAGTTTCGAGGATGCTCACTACCCACAGGGCATGTCTTAGTTTTTCCTACATCTGCCTGCCCAGGGTGGCTTCCCAAGGATGAGCATGCTTCACTCATCTAAGGAGCCCTATGTTTCAGTTCTCTGTAGTCTGACTTTGCTTTCCCCAATAAATAGATGTTGACTTGTATTGCCCTAAAAGATTGGTGGCATATTTGTGACTTCAAGCAGGTCTTTTCAGCATGGTGCCCTGAAGCTAGGATACAAGTTAGACAGCCAAAGCAGCCACATGTTTTTCTTGATGAATACTCCCATTTGCTACCATCAGCTCTCATTATAAGCACCTTGCTACTAAGAGATCTTAGTTGATCCTGAAAATCTACCCTTTTGAAATAGATTGGATGCTAATAAATGAGCCCTTCCTTAGTAATTTTCCTCTGTAGTGGGATAGAATAAGAGTTATCAAATCCCTCTCTCTATGCATTCCTCATAGAGTTCATTTTTCTCAAATAAAGTGTTACTCCTTTTACCACCTGCTCAGTAGTATATTTGCACTCCTGGATCAGCCTTCAATTTCCTCATTATTCTTAACTATTAGTGATATTCATTTGTTTCAAGAACATCCGACTCTGGGACCCTATTTGGGGTTTTCTTGGCAGAGATTCTGGAGTGGTTTGCTAGTTCCTTTTCCAACCCATTTTTAAAATAAGGAAACTGAGGCAAACAGGGTGAAGTGACTTGCCCAGGGGCATGGGCGCACGCACACGCACACGCACGCGCGCGCGCACACACACACACACACACACACACACACACACACACGATACATCCGAGGTCAGATAGGAACTCAGGAAGAGGAGTCTTCCTGAATTCAGGATCAGAATGCTATCCACTGCACCACTTTGATGCCATACTGTTAGCAATGCTCCCAAATAAGAGTTTATTTTGCTCTATAACTTCTAAGCCTGAAACAACTTGTCCAAAAGCCAAGTGTTGAAGAAGTTTAAAGTGGCACAACACCAGAAATCTTCAAGCTTCATGGCCAAAGGGAGCCTTGTGGCAAGGAGAATAAGGAGCCAGGTGAAGAGGCTTATGGGCTTGACTGGAACTCTGACTCCTAGTTAAGACCCCTTGACAGGCAACTTGAAGTCACTTTGTTGCTGGCTTCTGTTTTGCCTCTTGGGCCTGGTTCCAGTGCTGTTTGCTGATCAGGTCTCTCTGGCCATCAGATTACACATCAAGGCTGCTCCTCCTGTGTAATTAGCATTAACTCTCTGGCACCTGCTTGCCATGTTCCAGGCTTTAGTGACCTTAAAAGTGTGCCTTTTGAACCATAGGAAATTCGAAACATTCATAATGATGAACTGATGGGAATCAGGAGAGAGGAAGAGATGGAAATGTCTGATGAAGAAATAGAAGACCCCAATGATCCAAAGGAAAATGATGACTCGGGTAAGTCCATTCCTTTCATATCTTTATAGCAAAGATAGATTTTTCTGGATGATGTTCCTGTGTATTCTGTTTGTCCCTATTTCCTGTTATGAATAACTGAGAAATAGCTTTGCTTTCTAAGAATCACGAGGCTTTTGGTAAGCATAGTCTTTACTTGGGTTAAATTTTCCAGATTCTGTTGCCAAATACGTGATTAAGAGACTATATATCCAAAAAGGGGAAATGTCAAATCACTATTCAAAAAGCAGCTAGGTGGCTCAATGGGTAGAAAGCCAGGCCTAGAGATGGGGGGTCCTAGGTTCAAATCCGGCCTCAGATACTTCCTTAGATTTGTGACCCTGGGCAAGTCACTTAGCCCCCATTGCCCAACTCTTATTGCTCTTCTGCATTAGAACCAATAGTTAGTATCTATTTGAAGATAGGAAGCAAGGGTTTTAAAAAAAGAAAAGGAAAAACCCAGTGGACAAGGAGGGAACTTAAAACAATACAAGATGCAGAGTCTCATTTATGTTTCAGTTGATCTGTGCCTTCCCTTTCTGTGCAATCCTTGACCTCATCTTTCCCCAAATTCTCCATAAGTTGCCAAGTAATTTCACAATATCAAGAATCTCAGGTGTAGCAGTCACAGTGACCATCTTTTAGAGACCTCTCTCCCTTTGGGTCACTACGTGACCTTCCCACAACTCCTTTTCTAGTCCAACCTGGTATTGATGACATTTTCTATACCACCTCTTCTTTTTTTAATTAATTTATTTTTTAGGTCTAGATTTTATTTTTAAAATTTTTTCCATGGTTACATGATTCTTGTTGTCTCCCTCCCTTCCTTCAAGAGTTGACAAGCAATTCCACTGGGTGATACATGTATCATCACTCAAAACTCATTTCCATATTATTCATTTTTGTAATAATCTTTTAAAAACAAAATCCCAAATCATACCCATATAAACAAATGATAAATCATGTTTTCTTTTGGATTTCTGCTCCCTCAGTTCTTGGATAGCATTCTTTCTCTTAAGTCCCTCAGAGTTGTCCTAGATCATTGCTTTGCTTTTAGTAGCTAAGTCAGTTACATTTGATCGTCCCACAATGTTTCAGGTACTGTGTATAATGTTCTCCTCGTTCTGTTCATTTCACTCCACATCAGTTCATGGAGGTCTTTCCAGTTCTTATAGAACTCCTCCAGTTCATCATTCCTTACAGCACAATAGTATTACATCATCATCATATCATCATATACCACAATTTGTTAAAGTTCCAATTGAGGGACAGCCCCTCTTTTTCCAGTTTTCTGACATCACAAAAAGCTCAGCTATAAGTATTTTTGTATGAATAGAACCTTTCCCATTTTTTTTCTCTTTGGGATACAAACCCAGTACCACCTCTTCTTGAGTGCAAATCAGTCCTAGTACCATGCCACTCAGCTCCTCACTACTCCTGGGATCACCTGCAGTTGTGATTCTTCCAATAATCCTAGTTTCTCCCCCCCCCCATGCCATGCCATATGATATCACAGTGGGCAGTTCCTTCCACCTCATTAGGTGGACTTAGGTTAGTTATTAAGGCCTTTGTGAAACAATGCTGGTCAGGGACACCTTAAGTGATATGTGTGCCTATCTCTCTTGATGTCTTACAACTAGCAGTTAAATTCCTAAGAAAGGAAAGAAAGCAGACTACCCAAGCTGAAACTCTACTCCTTTGATTGGAATGCCAGGTCCCAATAGACAAGTTACCATACATTTTGCCTAATAGAACCCTTCAACATCTTTAGATCATTAGTTTTCTTTGAGCAAGTAAAGAATTACTACAAATGTGTGTAGTCAAGATAAACAGAAGCCATTGGAATCATTGAAGTACTTGGTGATGGTGGTTTATGGCCTCTCCTTTCTACTCCAGTTTCTGCAGTATGTAGAGAGGGCTTATATGGTGTTAGCATGAAGTTACTGCGGGAGGAGAGTGATGTCTGTAGGGCTCAGCCTGAGCGTACTTACTGAGCTACATACAGAGCAGCATTTTCCTTCTCTATCTTTGTGGAGTTGAAAGCCGCATTGGCTCCTGCATAGGTAGGGCCTTATTTATTTTGAGACTGGGAACTCCCTGACAGATCATCTCCAAGCTATTTTCTTTCCTGCTCCACATGCCGAGATGCTGCTTTGTCAAATAAAGCTATCCATGATAGATTTAATGGAGCTTACCAAATAACTTTTTTCCCCCAGAAGCCTTCAATTCATTTTAATTTAAGGACTTTTGTGTGTTTTTCTTCCCCTGGATCATATCTAACTTTGTTATCTTCCTTCTGTGGTATGCAACTAGAGAAATCTTGTGTTCCCTGAATTTCCTATGAGAAAGGAGCTTAAATTTAGAGCTAGTCAGTGCCTGTTTCATAATAGAACTCGGTTCTAAAGAAGTGTTCATTTATATTTCAGGAAAGACACCCCAGGGCTTCTTTGATTTCCATACTCCCCAGCTCCGAAGTCCAGGAGTCTAAGCTAAGTTGGCCCCTAACTGCCATATGGGATGTGAAGTATATTCTCTGTGGAAGAGAGAAGGCTGTCCCATACACAGGCAGCCTAGCGATTCATGTTTAGGTGTGGATTAGACTTGATGGTCCCTGTGGTCCCTTCCCTAACACTGATACCCTGTGGTTCTATGATTGAAGAGGATACACACATCAGAGCCAATTGTATCAGGGCAAGATTCATTCTACTTTTGTAAGTGATTGAAATTATATGGACAGTGCAGGCCGGCACACTGTTCTCATTCGACAGTAATTTGCTGAACTGCTTTTCTCAGACCTGTATGCCCACCTGGCTCAAACCAGACTCTTCAAGGAATTAAAGACTTTCAGAGCTGGAGGGCATGAAAGCACAAGCCATGCTCCTCCTGTGACTTCTTTTTACACATAACCCCAATTACCTATTGCAAGTCAAAGGAGTAAGATGGAAAGAATCCTGGCATGGCATCCCCAAATCTCCAAAACAGATGTGTCCTTAGAAACCAGCCTAGAATGAGAATTCCCCTCTACATATCTCGTGAGACAGCTTCTAGTGAGGGCAAATGCAGCACACATGGAGGCACCCAGACATTCATGATAGGAAGTTTGTCTTTGCTCTAAGCCTCTCCTTAAATCCCACTCAAATGCTCCTAGTTCTGCCTCTTAGGGCTGAGTGGAACAAGTCCAGGACTTGTTCTTCTACTCAAGGGGCCTTCAGATATTTGCAGACTACTTATAGACAACATGAGTTACTGAGTCTTCTCTTCTCCAGGTGAAACATGCCTAGTTCTTCTAATCAATTATACCACATGATCTCAAGGCCCTTTGCTATTCTGGTTATCCTCCTCTGGAGGCTCTCCAAATTATTAGCTTCCTTTCTGAAAATTGACACCCAAAAAAGAATACATTACTCAGGATGTGATGTGATCAGAGCAGAATATACCTCCCTAATCCTGGACCCCATTACTCTCCTAACATAGCTGCATTAGCTTTCTTGGGCTCTTGACTCAAAATCCTAAATATGCCCACCCCATACCCCTGCCAATTGTTTTTCAGACAAGCTGCTGTCTAGCCATCACTGTCTCATCTTGTATTTGTGAAACTGACTTTTTGAATCCTAGCTCTGATACATCCCTACCTATGTGACCATGGGTATGTCAGTAGAGCATAAGCTCCTTGAGAGCAAGAACTGTTTGCATTTTCTTTGTAGCCTCGGGGCTTAGCACAGTATTTGGCATGTTAGGCACATTTATTAAGTGCTTAAGTTGACTAACTTGACCTCAGTTTCCCCATCTATAAAATGAAAAGGATAATACTTAAATTCCCTTTCTCCCAGGGGATTGGAAACAAAGGGCTTTAATAAAGCTTAAGGTAATTCAGAAATGGGAGGTACAAAGAAGCATATGACATAATCATTTCTCTGCCCTCCAGCACCTCAGAGTCTAACTCAAGAGCTAGGCCAATGCATGAAAGAATTTAAAAAGAATTAAGGGCCAGACTATATAGTACTAACTTTGAATATAGTTGGAAGTCTAGAATAGTCAGAAGTGGTCTGGGAAGTTGAGAGAGTGAATCATGAATTGTGAAAGATGTTTTATTTTACCAATTATATGTAATAATAAATTTCCACATAAATTTTCAGAAGTTACATGATCCATATGATTTGGGGTCTTGGTTTTATTTTTTATTCATTTATTTATTTTTAAAGCCCTTACCTTCCATCTTGGAGTCAATACTGAGTAATGACTCCAAGGCAAAAAGAATGGTAAGGACTAGGCAATGAGGGTCAAGTGACTTGCCCAGGGTCACACAGCTAGGAAGTGTCTGAGGCCAGATTTGAACCTAGGACCTCCTGGCTCTCAATCCACTGAGCCACCCAGCTGCCCCCAGGGTTTTGGTTTTAAAAAATTATTCTTTTGTAAAAAATGAATAACATGGAAATAGGTATTATAACATTTGTATAACCCAGCGGAATTGCTTGTCGACTCTGGGAGCAGGGAGGAAAAGAAGATGAATCATGTAAACATGGAAAAATATTTTTAAATTTTAAATTTAAAAAAAAGTTACATGATCCAAATTGTCTCCTTCCCTTGAGCTGGTAAGCGATTTGATCTGGGTTATACATGTATTATCAATGTCCATAATGGTCATTGTTGTAAGAAAATACTCATATAAAACCAAAACCCCCAAATTAAAACTCAAACTAAAATGAAAAACCGTATGAATCATGAATTGAAGATAGAAGGAGATGCCAGTATTCCAGGTGGAAAGAATAGTGCAAGCAAAGGCATGGAGGTAGGAATCAACCAGTAGTGGATGGCAAGAATTGTGTGGCCTAAGGAGCAGAGGCTTTTACAAAAGAATGGCTGGTAAGATTAAACACTGTTGGCATAGGCCCAGATTGTGGAGTACCTCAAAAGCACAGCATTGGAGTTTGGGCACTTGGGGGCATTACTGGGGGCTTTTGAACAGAGTTGAAGCATAACAAATGCATTATTTGGGAAAGTTATTCTCACATTCCATAGGCACGATGGAGTTGGGAAGAAAAGAAGAGATGGGAAAGCTAGGGCCAGTTTTAAGGCAATAGCAGCAATTCAGTGTGAGATCAGGAAGGCCTCTGGAGTAAGGGAATAACAGAAAAGAAAAGAGAAAGGGGTGAATTCAAACAGTATCTCAGGCTTGATAACAGATTTGGACTTGGTGAATGAATGAGAACAAAGAATACAAAGGACTTCTTAGCTCAGTGGGTCGGAAGAATGGTGATAACGGAAGTTAAGGGGGAAGATGGTGCATCTAGCTTTTTTTTAATTTGAAAGAGATGGCCAGACATTCGAATAGTGATAGCTCACAGGCAACTGGAAATTCAGAACTGATGCTCAAGCTGAAAAATCAGGGCTGGGGACATCAGCTTGGGAGTCAGTAGGAGAGAGGTGTGAGTAAAATCTTAAAAAGAAATTAGCTGGGGTAGCTCAATGGATTGAGAGCCAGGCCTAGAGATGGGAGGTCCTGGGTTCAAATTTGGCCTCAGACACTTCCCAGCTGGGTGACCCTGGGCAAGTCACTTGACCCCCATTGCCTAGCCCTTACCACTCTTCTGCCTTGGAGCCAATACATAGTATTGACTCTAAGATGGAGGGTAAGGGTTAAAAAAATTAGCTTACTCTAGGGTAGTGAGTATAGAGAAAGAAAAGGAAAGAGGGCTGAGGACAGGATTTCCAGGCACAGCTGTAGTTGGGGGCCAGAAGAAGTAAGTGTAGCCAGGAAAGGAGAGAGGAGTGTGATGTGAAGGGTGAGAGAAGAAACAGAATAAATCTTAAGAGTGTGGGTGGTCAACAATATCTAATACTGAAGGGAAGATTGAAGAGGTTGGAGACTGGGAGTGGGCCTCTCAATTTGGCCATAAAGCCTTAATGCTCGAGGAGAGAAAAGAAGGCCAAGCAGAAGCCAGGTTTCTATATTGAATTCCAAGTGAATGATTTCCTTGTCTCTGGCATTAAGAGAGCCAAGAAGTACCTGTACTTTGTTGCCATAGTGTCATTACACTTCTTCCCCCTCCACCCATATCTCATTGTGTTTTATGTGGACCTTTCTTTTAGCACTTATTTATTTGCATATATATTTTTATTTCTCCTAGACTGTAAGCCTGTCAAGGGCAGGAAACTGTTTTATTTGTATCCCCAGTTCCTAATAAACAATACATTTGTACACTTTTTAAGAGAGGGCTTTCACTGAAAGTGAAAGGTAGGAATTAGGAATTTAGCCTTCTTGGGCCTCAATATCCTCATCTGTAAACCAAAGGTGTTAAATTAGATGACTCTGAGGTTTCCACCACTAAACCAAGAATCCTGTGTGTGGCCTTAAGTAACTCGCTTCCTCTCCCTGGACCTGTTTCCTGAGTTATGATTCCCAATCTCTGACATGTTTAAAGTTTCTAAGGTCCTTTTCCCATAACCTCCTTGTCAGGCTCTACCCCAGTTTTCTGGATAAGGATGTGAAAGCTCAGAAGCTATCTCTCTGGGTCAGTTACCTAACTAGAAAGGGGCTCAGATTGGAACTCCACCCAGGTCCTCAGATTTCCTATCTGGCTCTCCTTCCCTGCTACTTTAGTACCTCTTGCCTTCTCTAGCTTGGTAATATTTGTTTTTTTTTGGTACTTAACTTGAAACTGAAGCATTGATTTAAGACAAATCACGAAGTCTGTTTTGGTCCTTTACTGTGGAAACACTTACCTAGAGTTGGGCTTGTAGTGATTCCAGAGGCACAGCAAGAAACTGAAGCTATTTTAGAACTTTCACATGACTCTAATGAATTGCTGTTTTTCCCTTCTAAGGGGCATCAGCTCTAGCAAAAACAAACACTTCTCTCTGTCTTGAAACAGTCCAAAGGAGCCACGGAGAGGTGATGGCAGGCTGGGAATGGGCTCCATGCTCTAAAAGTGGCACCCATGTTGATAGATGCAACAACTCAGACATGTTATATTAAAGGGTGATAGTGAACCTTCCAGTTTTCTGCCAACATACAAAGAGCTCAGACTTTGGCAAAGGACCTAATAAATACTAAAACTGAAAATAAAGAGGAGGTGTCCTCATTAAAATGACAAAAACTGTCATTTGGGAGAGTGGTAAAAGCCCCTTAGTAGTGTTAATAGCAATTCCTATTTTCTTTTCCTCAGGCAATTCTAAGCCAAAGAATTTATTCCCAGCTCCCATTTGACTATAGGCATCAGATGTTCTCTCCCCCTTCGGATTCAACCTCTTCACATTTTCTCAGAAGGAAAAATATTTTCCCATTTTAACTGGAGAATAAGCCTTTAGCAATTCCCCGCCCCTACCTTAGTGGCAATATAATATCACAGAAAGAAATGGTAGCCTTTGGAGTCAGACAATCTGAACCCATGGCCCACATCTGCAACTGATTGGCACTGTGGCCTCAGGCAAGTCGCTTCCATCCCTCTGAACCTTAGTATCCCTATTTGTCAAGTAGAAGTGATTGTATTTGCATTCCCAACCTTCCTGGCTGGCTGGGAGGAAATTCTTTTATAAACCATAATGAAATAAAGAAAACAAGGTGGACATCTTTCACACTTTTCCATGCAGTTGTAGGCAGTACAAGAAGAGAAGAAGAGGAGGGATGGCAGGCAGCAGAGTGTGGTGGAAGGAGTGCTGGAAATGGAGTCAGTCAGAGGACCTGGCCTTGACTTTTTAGCTCTTCTGCTTACTTTCCTGTCTACCAGGATGAGAGTCTCTTGAGAATCCTTTTATCCTAAATTCCACTCTTTGTTATTCGGTACTGTGGCCAAGAGTGGCCTGCCAAGCCCACCTCCTCACTAAAAAATGTTAACTGTTCCTCTCTGTGGTCTAACCCAGCTTTGTTAGGCTGACCAGAGGAGGCTGCTATCCTTGGTCCTGAACGCGTGGATGCTTTCTTTTATCCAGTAGTTTTTTTCTACTTTTCTCTAGAGAATTGCCTGACTTAAAGTGTTGGGCAGCTCACTCCACAACCTCCCAGAGCTTTAGGGTTTTCCTATACAAAACACGTGGGGGGGCGCTAGCTGGCCTCACAGGTCCCACTTTTTCCGGCTTCCCCTTTTATGAAATCCTGGTTTGGGCCAGGCTCATGTTCAATTTCAGAAGAACTCCCTGAGGAGCACCATTTCAGGAGTGGGGAGAGATGAGAGGGATGAATTTGACTCGGACCACACTACGTGGTCAAGACCTGCTGTAATAAAAGGGTTCTCATTCATACTCAAAAGGTCTGTGTGATTATAGCAACGAATAAAGTCATGAATGAAACCAAACGTTAAAATGAACATGTACCATGCCAAAGGCCTTCTGCGCTTCAAAAACCAGCCAACCAACCACTAAAATGGGCAGTTTAAAAACACTTTAACAAGGCCTGACTGTATGGCCATTTATAGAGAGCAACACTGACATCATCCTTCCTGTAACCCCAGTCTTTGTCTCACTGACTTAGCTGGCCTGGGAGCATAAAGACACCATCTAATCTAATCCTCTAATTTTTTCAAATTGGAAAACCAAAACCTAGCCAGGTGAAAGGCCTTTCCTCATGGCTAAAGTAGCAGAGGTGAGATGGGGAATTATATGAATGTATTAATCATAACAATTAGCATTTCTCTCACCCTTTAAAGTTTGCAAAGTGCTTTACATATGTTAACTCATTTGATCCTCACGACAACTCTGGGAGGAAGGTGTTCTGTTATCTTCCTTTTACTGATGGGGAGATGAATTACTGAGGTTAAATTACTTGCTCAGGGTCTGAGAACTAAAAAGTGTTGAAGAGAAGATTCAAACTCAGATCTTCCTGGCTCTAAATCCTGTGCTCTATCCATTGTACCACCTGGCTGCCCTATTTCTTTTTCTTTAATCTTTTGATATTTTATTTTTCCCAATTACACATAAATTATCATTACTTTGCTAAAAATTTTGAGTTCTAAATTCTTTCCCTCCCCTCCACTCTCCCTGAATGGTAAGCAGTTTGAGCTAGGTTATACATGTGATATCATGCAAAATATATTTCCAAACTGGTCATGCTGTGGAAGAACACACATATCAAAAAAAAATCAACAAAGAAAATAAAGTGAAAAATAGTCTGCTTTGATCTGTGCTTTGACTCCATCAGTTCTTTCTCTGGTGGCAGATTTCTATATTCTGTGCCTTTTCCTCCTGGACAGCCATTGTTAATCCCTTTGTCCTCCCTGGTCCAGGGAAGCTGAGTGGGTCATCTGTGTTCAGGAGCCTACTGGCCTGACATCAGCTTGTCCTCAGGACCTAGACTAAGCAGGAAATCAACAGCAGCTCCTTTCTCTAGGAGTGCTCCCAGATTTAAGATTATTAGCCTTTGGGGTTGTTTTTCTCCCTCAGGAGTAGAGATGGTGCTGATCCTGCTCTCAGGTAGCTTCTACTCTACTATATTTTTAAATTCTCCATCTGACTCTTCCATACTGTAGCTCTGGCACCCCCACCTTATTTAATTCCTACTAGCCCTTTTGCTCCAATGTCTCTTTTGCACTTCTTTTATTCTTCCTCGTGTTAGTTATTTTGTCATGGAACAAAAACCAAAAGAGATCTGTGAAGCCAGCTAGTCAAGCCCCAGCGTTTTGTTTATGAAAACCCAAGACCTCTCCAACACATTAAGAATCTGAGACAAGACTCAAACCTCAGGCCTTCTGATTGCAGATATATATATTCCCAATATAAACTCTGGAGGGCAAGACCTGAGACAAAGCTCTCTTTGTGTTCCTAGGACTATTAGCTCTTTTACAAAGTAGTTGTTTAGTAAACATTAGTGAGTTCTTATTGAAATCAGTGCAAATCTCTTTTGTTTTCCTTCCCTGGGGAAAACCCACTTGGCCCAGTGTTCTGGGAGAGTCCATAGGCCCTAGCTCCCTTCCTGTCCCCTTTTCCTTCCCTGATTCCCAAATTCCACCCAGAAGACCAAAAACCTTCACTCTGGAAGTGAAACTATCTTCCCTTTCATAGAGAGGGTTTCCTCTGACTCTCTAGAGTGCTAAAGCTAGGAAAAAGCCTCAGGGATAAGCTAGATCAACTCCCTCATTTTACACACAGGGAAACTGAGTCCCAAAAAAGAAAACAGCTTCACTTAAGGTCACACTGCAATATAGTGACAATGTTAGGACTTGAAGTCAATTCTCGTCCCAACATTCCTGTTCCACACACACATACATACACATACACTGCAATCCCCACCCCTTACTACAAAGCAAATCTGGCTGTACCACAATGCTTTGAGCTAATGAAACCAGACAATGGTATACAGGACCATATTGCTGAAAACTCTTATCAAGGAGTGTGTGTGTATATAATGTAGGAGTCTGGCAGCCTACAGGCCGGGAGCCCAGCACAGCAGCCTTTTCTTAGATACAGGTGACTTTTTCACTATCAGAAAGGGGAAAACTCATCTGAGGCCAAGCATTATTCAAAAGTCACTTGCCTTTATACCCTCTTTATCACCTGAATGGAAACAGGCCATACAGCACAGAAATGAGGCATCCTCAGGATGAGGCCAGATTTGAATGTGCAGGAAACATCCCAGTGCAGTGGAAAGAGGACTGGACTTGGATTAGGCCATCTGGGTTCGAATGCCAGCTCTGCCATTCATTTAGTGTCAAGCATTGGCCTAAGGTGCTAGGGATTACAAGGCAAGGCAACTTTTGACATCCCTTCTCCTTCCTGAGCCTCAACTTTCTCCTACAGAAAATGAAAGGGATGGATTCAATTTCATAGCTATACTTATATGTGTTCTCCCACTTGCCTCTGCCCTCCCATTGAGGTGAAGGAAAGAACTGGGGACTTGGAGTAGTGGGTTGCCAACCAAGGCCCAGCTTTGTAGTCATGAAGAAGAGGCTCCTCCCCTCTCTGGGCTTTTGTTCCCTCCACCATAAGGTGAAGGAGAGGGGTCAACAATCTCTAACCATCCTTCAAAATCCGGTGACTGTGAAATACAAAGAACAGAGAGTTAGTGTTAGCTTGGAAATGCCAAATTCCATTTCTGATGAGAATGGGCCAGCCGTGGTGTGGAGCTTTTTCTGGCAGAGCCCCATGCCAACAAATGAGGTAGCTAGATAGGATAGGTTTATAAGCGTATGTGTATGCCTACATTTTATTTCTTTGAGTTGTTGTTCAGTCATGTCTAACTCTCTGTGATATGATTTTGGGGTTTTCTTGGCAAAGATAACGGAGTGGTTCGCCATTTCCATCTCCAGCTCATTTTACAGATGAGGAACTGAGGCCAACAGGGTTAGGCGACTTGCCCAGGGACACCCAGCTCATAAATGTCTGAGGCCAGATTTAAACTCCGGAAGAGGAATCTTCCTGATTTCAAGCCAGTGCTCTGCCCCTTGGCAGATGTTAAAGTGGTTTTCATTTCCTTCTCTAGTAAATCTCCAGAGGCAAACAGAAATTAAGTGATTTGCTCAGGGTCACACCACTATTAAGTGTCCGAGGCAGGTTTTGAACTGTCCAGGCCCATTGCTCTATCTATCCACCGTGTCACTAGCTGCCTTATTTCTCTATCACCTTAAAAATTAGCAAGATCTTCACAACCACCTTGTGAGGGAGGTAGTACAAGTATTCATTAGACTATAAGGTACTTGAGGGCAGGGGCTATTTGTTTATTTGTCTTGGTGTCCCTAGCACAGAGTAAGCACTTTAAAATGTTTGCACAATTATTACTCCCATTTTACAGAGAAGAAAACTGAGGCTCAGTGAGGGTAAAAACCACTTGCACCAGGGCACAGTGAAATGAGGGCTGTTTTTTGCCCATGTGCTCTCATGGTCACCTCTGACCCTAGGTGTTTTGTCAAGAGAGTTTTGATGCCCCAGTCACTCTTTGCATCAGAGCCAGGTTCGCACAGTCTTGAATTAGCCCAGTGTGGCCAGCTTGGCTGTTTCATTTGACCCCACTGCCTATGTGTTTCAGCCCTAGTGTCTCAGACTGAGGCCTTGAAGGAAGAAAACGATAGCCTACGTTGGCAGGTTGATGCCTACCGTAATGAAGTGGAACTGCTCAAACAGGAGCAAGGCAAGATGAGCCGGGATGAGGATGTCACCAAGGATCAGCAGCTGAAGCTTCTTCAGCAGGCTCTGCAAGGGATGCAGCAGGTGAGTGGGCCAGTGGGGGCCTCAGCTCTGGGAATCTGGGGCACCAGTGTGTAGCCCTTGGAGTCTGGCTGCCTCATACAACAGGAATAGGCCTTTATTCTGTGGTGGGATGGTCCCAGAGTGCCTTCCCATCTGCTTGTTTAGTCATTTTAGTCATGTCTGACTCTTCGTGGCCTCATTTTCGGTTTTCTTGGCAAAGAGATTACAGTTTTCCATTTCCTTCTTTAGCTTATTTTACATATGAGGAAACTAAGCAAACGGTTAAATGATTTGTCCAGGGTCACATAGCTAGTAAATGTGTTTGAGGCCAGATTTGAACTCAAGAAAATGGGTCTTCCTGACTCCAGGCTCTGCATACTATCCACTGCACAACCTAACAAATATATTAAAAATATCAAATAAAATGTCAGACATCAAATTTAATGTTCTTGTACATTCAACCCAAATTATGTGGACTCTCTGTGTGTACAGATATAGATCTATAGACAGATACATATATACTATATGTAAATATGCACATTTATACTGGCCATAGTATGTATCATTGAAATGGAATAATTTTATTCAGTTCTCTACTTTTTATTGGGTGTATCCATTAGGAAGTGTATTCCTGCTTACTTGATGACCTAACAGAAAATACCTTTTAGAGGCAGCTGGGTGGCTCGGTGGATTAAGAGCCAGGCCTAGAGACGGGAGGTCCTGGGTTCAAATGTGGCCTCAGACGCTTCTCAGCTGTGTGACCCTGGGCAAGTCCCTTGACCACCATCGCCTAGCCTTTAGCACTCTTCTGCCTTGGAGCCAATACACAGTATTGATTCTAAGGTGGAAGGTGAAGGTTTAAAGAAAAAGAAAATATCTTCTAGAATAACGGAATGCAGAGGAGATTAAAGAGGTATTCTGTTGTCTTCCTTCATAACTATCACTTGGATTGGGAGGAAAAATGCATTAGATATAAAAAAGCCTAAATTTGGCAAAGGAACTGGCTAACTTTCACCCATTCACCAGAACTTAGCCCTGTTTCTTGCTAAGGATTCATGAGAAGCTAGCTCCAAAAGATGCTAGAGAACCTTCTGCCTTAAAAAGGCAATGAGCACACGAGTGGCGTTTTGTCCCTGGTTCCAGGCTGTTCAAGTAAGAATTCTGGGCTTTCTTGAGGCAAGCATTTAAAGAACATAACAGTTAGATCTAGGAATAAAAGAGGAAACAAAAGCTTATTTTACTAAGTGCTTTTTTCCAGTTGAGGATATTGGTATCTGTATTCTTCTGACTGAGCAGATCCAGATGAGTATATACCATACTGGGAGGACTTGAAGTATTCAGACCCAGCAATAATTAGACTTGGGGGGGATGTTGGTCCAAGGGTTGGTCTCGATGAGTGAAGAAAAGGTAACATGAGGTGATTCTTATTTTTGTTTTTTAATCTCAGAAATGTATACAGATCATCAACTGAAGCATGGGCTGGGGTTGGGTGGTGAGTCTCTGAGTCTGGATCTTTAGGAGAAGTACTTTTCTTCATGTCTTTCCTGTTAAAATATATGCAAACTTCTCCAGGGATAGGGGCTCTGTTTTGTCTATCTTTGTATCCCCCTCCCTGTCTCAGCTGGTTCTTGGTGCACTGGAAACACTTATGAGCTGTTTGTGGATCCCCCTGATCGTCATCATTCTGGGACCCTTCACCACAGCTGGATGTAAACGATATGACATTATTTTGCACTTATTGGCATTCCCAGTGCCTATTACTAAAAACAGGCTGTTACAGACACAGGAGAACTGTAAAACTCAAGAGGAAGAAAGCTATTTCTAGCACTTAGAGGGTTAGGGTTGGATTAGATGATCTCTAAGGTATTTCTTGTTTTCCTCATTTATTGTAGCATTCGGGCTCACCCCCCCCTTCATCATTCCATACAAACCCATAGGAGGCTACTCTAGAATTGAGGTGTCTTGTGGGTCAGCATCTAATTGAGACCATAGTTCCTGTTGTGTTTCCTTTACTAATTCAACCAGAGGATGTATAAAATCCAAGAAGTAGATATTAAGAACATTAACCAAATAAGTGCTATGAAAGATTTTCTCTAAGTTAACTCTAACCCTAACCCCTAAAATTCATACAGGAATATATTCTCCCAAGATTCCTCAGGGCATCAGTAAGGGAAGAGATATACAGGAGGACCACAATGGAGCCAGGGAGCTAGATCTTTGATTTCCTTGGCATAAAGAAATTCCAATAAGAAAACTTCTACCAACATATATTGGCATATCTGCCGTGCTTTCATCTTAGAGAATTGCCTGGGTGAACTGAGAAGTTGAGTGGCATCCAATATGCATCAAAAGGAGAATTCTGAACTCAGATCTCTTATAATTAGAGGTAGCACACCTTCAAATTACTGTGTAAGGCAGCCTATCACATGCTTTCCTCCTAAAACTCCAGCCCTTTGCTGGTGCTTTTGACAGCCAACCCTAGCACCATATTGCCACTAGTTCTACTCTGAGTTCTAGTTGTGGATTTTCACATGTTCTCCATCTTCCAAGACTTGAGTGCACATAAGGTATGGGAATTATCAAAACAGAATGAGTAGAACAATTTACAAGTCCGCTGAATTTGGAAACTAGGCCCCCTGATTCAAGAGCTAGTGCTTGATTGATAACTGCTAGGACTATAGAAGGATAAGACAAATTCAGGCACTATTAGTGGAGTTGTAAATTGTTCTACTCATTCTGGAAAGCTATTTGGAACTGTCTCCCAAAAGTCACTACACAGTATATATCCTTTGACACAGCAGCACTACTATTGGAATACACCCCCAAAGAGGTCAACGGCCAAAGGAAAGGCTCTATAGGTACAACAATATTTATAGCAATTGGTTATTAAACAAGTTATAGCATAAAACTGGAAACAAAGTAGGTGCCCGTTTTTTTGGAACTTCCCAAACCACCATAATGGTGAATGAAGTGAACATAATGCAATATTATTTTTAACCCCTTCCATCATGGAATCAGTATTGTATATTAGTTTCAAGGCAGAAGCATAGTAAGGACTAGGCAGTGGGGGTTAAGTAACTCGTCCAGGATCACACAGCTAGGAAATCTGAGACCAGATTGGAACCCAGGACCTCCCATTTCTAGGTCCAGCTCTCAAACCACTGAGCCATCTAGCTGCCCCAAGACTTAAGTTTTGAAACATTGAGTAGTCACTTGGTCACCTAATGCATGAAAAAGTCCAAATCAAGTTAGTAAGCATCTATTAAGCAAGTGTTAGGAACTATGTTAAATGTTGGTGGTACAAAGAAGAAATCCAAACAAACAAAAAATAGCTCCTGCTCTGAAGGAGTTCACAGTCTAATGAGGGAGACAATAGGCAAAGAACTATTTACAAATAAATTGGATATAAGATAAATTGGTGCTAATCCCCAGAGGGAAAATATTAGAAGTAAGAGGCTTCAGATATTTTAGAAGACCATATTTTAGCTTGGTCTGAAAGGAAGCCAGAAGGTGAAGATGAGGAGGGAATACGTTCCAGGCATAGGGGATAGTCAGTGAAAATGCCCACAGTTGGGAAATGGAGTATCTTCTCTGAAGAACAATTAGAAGGCCAGTGACACTGAATCACAAAGCGGGTAGGGGAGAGAAGAAGCATTAATGGGCGAGAAGACTGGAGAGGCAGGAAGGGACCAGGTTATAAAGGGCTTTAAAGGGAAATCGGGTTTTATGTTTGATCTTTAAGGTAATATAGGGAACCATTGGATGTTACTGAATGGGAGTGTGGGTGATATGGTCAGAACAATGCTTTAGGAAGATAGTCTAGATTCTAGAGCATGATGGAGCAGACTGGGGAAGAGACTTGTAGAAAGCAGAGCAACCTGTAGGCTACAGCAATAGTCCAGGTGTGAGGCAATAAGGGCCTGTAGCACAAAGGAGAGAAAGGAGAGAAACCAGCAATGTTGTAAAGATAGAAACAAAGGACTTCACAGCAGATTAGATAATGGGGGGTCAGAGAGAGGAGTTGGAGATGATAGGTTGGGAGCCTGGGTGGCTGCAAGGCTGGTGGAACCCTTGTTAGTGATAAGGAAATTGGGAAGAGGGAAGTGTTCTGTGGGGGAAAGATAACGGGGCAGTGCAATGCAATGGCCATAACTAGCTTGCCAATCAAAAGGATGAAGGAGGAATTCTCGACTCTGTGTCCTAGCTTTTTGTACTTAGGGTACCAGGAAGCTACATCATTAGTTAGCCCTGGAATAGTTAAGTCTCAAAGATGATTTCACTGCCTTTTAAGGAAAAACTAGCTGGCCTACCTGGCAGTTACTGCTCCTTTCACAGAGGTATTAAAGCAAAGACTAAATAACAACCACTCAGGAAATCTGTGGGAAATCCTTCTTCAGGTATGAGTTGGACTTAATGGCCACTTTCCAATTTGGAAATATTGTATTTCTGTGAATAGTTTTAGTTCAGTTCTTAAAAGCCTAATAAAACTCCTACCATTGATGCATTTCATTTATTAGCAACATGGTATGCCTATAATTTTGTAAATTGATACCAATTCCCTTTCTCTTCTTTTAATTGCAAGCTTTAATTGCAAGGGCTAGAGCTTTAAAAAAGGTATTTGTTATAGATTCAAACATTTGTGTGCATTTCAATAGGAAATCAGAATAATGGTTAAGTTTGGGCATCACACTACTAATTAATCGCTTTAGTTGGAATTTTTCAGGCCATACATTATACCAATTCACTTCTAACAAATCTCTGTAAAGATGGAGCACAGAGCTCTCTAGGCTGGATAGGGATTATGGAATGAAAAAATAAAAAGCAAGATGTTGTTATGTTATAGGGAAGAAGGAAAAAAATATGTATTCATTGCCAGCTATGTGCCAGGTACTTTTCCTAACAACACTTGGAGATAACTACTATTACGATCCCCATTTTACAGATGAGGAAACTGAGGCAGAAAGAGGTTAAATGATTTGTCCAAGGTCACACACCCAGTGTGAATCTGAGGCAGGTCTTCCTTATTCCAGACCCAATACTCTATCCACCGAACTACCTGCCTACTCCTAGATGTTCATATGGTTTAATATCTCAGTATCTGTATGATTGACTACTTCCTTGTTCAGTCAGTCAGACCCTGTGCTAAGTTTGAAGACTACCAGAGAATGATCAGAATTTATTTCAATATGCTCTTTTCTTTTTGACACCAAAGGTATCAAATCCTATGCCTAGGGCTTCTGTGATTATAGAAATGGCAGCTGATTTCTCTAGACTTTTCTGAGCCTGGTTCTTCCAGTTTACATAAAAGATGAGGTATAAGGAAGAAGAGAAATGGGAGGTGAGACAAGAATGAAACAACCATGCTGGAAACAACTTTGGAGAAGAAAATGCAGGAATAGGGTAGAGAATAAGTGAGGCTCCCATGGCCATATTCCTAGCTCTATTCCAATTTTCTCGTGGTCCTGTTCCCTTCATTGTCACTAGCTCAGAATAGCTCGATTCCCAGTGTGCCTCAGGGATATGGGTGAACTCAGCTACGATTCTCGGACCCAAGTATGGCTACAGAATAAAGAGCTATAACCATGCCCCAGAGTTTACCCAACCTTGCTTCCCCCGCCGGCCCAGGTGCCTGGTATATCTAAGTTATTTTTTTCAGTGTTACACAGAAGGGAGAGTTCCCTATGTACATACCTCCCAAGTTGTTCGTCATCTGTGTATTTTCTTCCCTCTAGTTCTTTTTATCCTTTCACCAACTCTTGATGGCAAGTTCATCTGCTCTCTACAATTAGAACTCTTATTTGTTAAAATCAGTCAAAGAGGAAGTGACCATACACATCTCAAAAGCATGATACTTGCATAATGAAGGCTGATTTTTCAGCTGAGTTCCTGGGCAGCTTTCTTTGTGTCTTCACAGTGACATTCCCTGCAGGTCAGGCATCATTATAAATATGAAGTGACTTGTGCAAGAACTCAATTCAGAACAAATCCAAAGAAAGTTTGTGCCCCTTAGATTCATCTATTTACTCTCAAACAAGGAGCATTACAGTGACTAGGAGGATAAGAGGATGGCACAGGATTTTTAAAAGTAGCTGAACAGTTAGTAGACTTTAATCATAAAAAAGCAAGATTCTTATACTCTTTATCTATTTTCACAGGATCTAAAATGGATAGGATCTTCAATCTAAAAACTTTTCCAGAAAAAAATGTTTTGGTTAATGAGCCATTCTTTTTTCTTGAGACATGGCGTCCTTCTTCTCTGGATTTGGAGAAACTTGCAGTAATACAGGGGACAGGGTCTTCTTAGAATGCTTTTGAGATCTACGCATAGAGCAGCTGGCACTGCAGGATAGTGTCACAGTACATGATACATGCCCCTCTTGGTGGGAAGTCAATGTTAGTCAAGCATTGGCTTCTGTAGCTCAGCAAGGTATTTATGGAACTGAGCCCTGAAGGATGACCATCTAGTGTTTGGGGTTCTCCCTGGTACTGGGAACATTGTACCTCCTGTAAGACCTGAGTTCACAGACCAGTTCTGCCACTTATAACCTGTGTGGCTGAGTCCCTTCCCTCTCTGGCCCCCACTTTCCTTACCTGTGCAATAGCTACAGCTCCAAAGCCGTGGTTCTTCCCCTCTCTTTTTCCACCTTCCCCACAACACCCCCCCCAGAACTTCTCCATTAAAAGAAACCAAAATGCAAAGTCATCAGTAGTAGTACTGGCGCAGAAAGAGACTACAATTGGCTAAAACAAGGTTTGGAGATTATCTGAGGGTTCCAGTGATCCTTGGTATACCTGGCACCCATTCCCAGGGAGATGCCTGTGTTCATTAAAAATTCATGTGGAACAATCAAATGTGATAGCTTTGCTACTAACAGCAATGCAATGAATGATCCAGGACAGTTCTGAGACACTTATGAAAAAGCATCCACATCTAGAGAAAGAACTGTTGGAATAGAAACACAGATGAAAACATATGATTTATCACTTGTTTATTTGGGTGTATTTGGGTTTTTTTTACTTTATAAGACTATTCACTTACAAGAACTAATAATATGGAAATATGTTTTGCGTGAAAATACGTGTACAACCCAGGAAAATAAAAGAATGTCTCTTAAAGGCAAGCTCAGATTGTTGGAGTTGAAGAATCTTTTAGAGAAAGAAATCCCTGGATAATGCACATATTTTCAGTATGTGTCCTAAGATTTAATAGAAGGAAATAAATCAAAATGCATAATAAAACAGAAGGTGGAAAACAAGCTGATTTTAAAAATTTTTATTTTTATGTCATGCAAAACACTTCCATATTGGTCATTATTATAAGAGCACCAAAACCCCCAAATAAAACCATAAATACACTGATGTGAAGACAACTGCAATAGTTTTTTCACTGGAAGTGGATAGCATTCCCTCTCATAAGTCTCTCAGGTTTCAGGATTGTTCCAGATCATTGCATTGCTGAGGGTAGCTAAGTTTTCACAGTTGATCATTGTACAACATTGCTATTACTGTGTACAATATTCTCCCAATTTGACTTATTTTAATCTGTATTAGTTTATGTAGCTATTTACAGCTTTTTCTGAAATTATCTTGCTTATCATTTCTTATAGCACAATAGTATTCCATCACCAACATGTACCACAATGTGTACAACTATTCCCCAATTGAGGGACATCCTCTCAATTTCCAATTTTTTGCCACTACAAAAAGAGCTGCTATAAATATTTTATACATGTAGGTCCTTTTCCCCTTTTTTAATTATTTCTTTGGGATACAGACCCAGTCAGTATTACCGAATCAAAGACTATACACACTTTTATAACCCTTTGGGCATAGTTCCAAATTGTCCTCCAGAGTGGTTGGACTAGTTTAGAACTCCACCAACAATGCGTTAGTGTCCCAATTTTGCAACATCCCTGCCAACATTTATCACTTTCCTTTGCTGCCATATTGGCCACTTTGATAGGTGTGAGATGGTACCTCAGCATTGTTTTAATTTGCATTTCTCTAATTTAGAGTGATTTAGAACATTTGTTCTTCCCAATGAATTTTGTTATTATTTTTTCTAGTTCTATAAAATAGTTTTTTGGTAATTTAATAGATAAAGCACTGAGAAAGTAAATTATTTTAGGTCGGATTGTCATTTTTATTATATTAGCTCGGCTTACCCATGAGCACATGCTGCTGAAAAGAAGATATATTCCTTTTTATCCCTATTATTTTCTCCAGATATCTATTAAATCTAATTTTTCTAAAATTTCATTCACTTCCTTTACTTCTTTCTTATTTATTTTTTGTTTAGATTTATCTATTTCTTAGAAGGGGAGGTTGAGGTCCCCCACTGTTATAGTTTAACTGTCTATTTCCTCCTTAAACTCCTTTAGTTTCTCCTTTAAAATTCTGGATACTATACCACTCAGTGAATATATGTTAAGTACTGATATTACTTCATTGTCTGTATTACCTTTTATCAAGATGTAATTGCCTTCCTTATCTCTTTTTATTAGACCTATTTTTGTTTTAGCTTTGGAAGTCTAAGATCATGAATGCTACTCCTGCTTTTTTGTCTCGGTTGAAACCCAATAGATTTTTCTATAGCCTCTTACCTTTACTCTGTGTGTACCTGCCTCAAATTGTTCCTTGTAAACAACATATGGTAGGATTTTGGTTTTTAATTCACTCTGCTATCCACTTCCATTTTATGAATGAGTTCGTTCATTCATTTATATTCATAGTTATGATGGTTATGATTACCATCTATGTATTCCCTCCACCTTGTTTGCCTCTTTTAATTCTGCCCTTTCTCCTTTCACTCTTTCCTTCCACACTAGTGTTTTGCTTTTAGTCATCCCCCACATTCCCCCTCCCTTAAATTATTCCCCTTCCCACAGCCACCCTTCTTATTCTCCTCTTATCTCTCACAGTGGTTCCCTAACTTTTTTGGCCTACTGCCCCCCTTTTTCCCCCTTAGCCCCCTGAAAATTAATTTTTTTTATTTTACTAGCAATTAATAGGAAAAATAAATGTACCTGTGGCCATCACCGCTCCCCTGGATTGCTGCAACACCCACTAGGGGGCGGTAGCACCCACTTTGGGAATCACTGCTCTATAGGGTAAGATACAATTCTACCCCCAGTGAATCTGGGTGTTCTTGTTCTAAGCCAATTCCAATGAGAATGAGATTTAAGTATTACCGATAACCATCCTCATCCTCCCCTCCACTGTAATAGTTTCCCTCCCCCATGCCTCTTTATGTAATATAATTTACCCCATTTTATCTCTCTTCCCATTTCTCTTAATGCAATCTTTTTCATCCCTAGATTATTTTGCATAGCAACCTAAACAGCTTACTACCATACCCTCTTGTCTATGTATATACTTCGTCTAACTACTATGATAATGATAACACTTTTTAAGGGTTACAGAACCTGGCACAGTTGGTTGGGGGAGATGGTAATCAAACAGTAATCCTTGGTGTGCAGTTTTGCTTCTATTTTCCCTTTATCCCATGACAATCAATTCCCTATGTCTACTTTTCAAGTTGTATTCAGCAGGAGAACCCCCTTGCCCTGTCCTGCTGTTGTTTTCTGACTCCTATCAAGCCCAGTTTGAGCCACAGCTTGCTTACTGCCAAAGATCAGTATCAATCTCTAGCTGAAGGAGAAACACAGAAGGAACACATGGGCTGATGGGGTTATTATTGGGGATGAAGACACTAAATGACAACTCCAGTCCAACTATCAATAATATGGAATTAGGGCTTAATCAATGATACATGTAAAACCCAGGGGAATTGTGTGTCAGCTAAGGGGGGTTAGGGGGGTTTAGGGGAGAGGGAAAGAGCATGAAACATGTAACTAGGGGAAAATATTCAAAATAAAAATTTTTTTAATTTAAAAAAATCTCTAGCTGAACTGAAACTTGATTGGCTAAAAGCTGTTGAGGATATCATCAAGCAAATACTTAACATAAAAGAATGGGCTAACTCTTCTTAGAACACTTGGAAAAAGAGAGTCAGGTTTCTAAGAAAACTAACAAGCAGACACACCTTCTCACAACCAAATCACAAAAATTTATTCTACAAGGAAAGGATCTCTCCATTCCACAAAAATTGCTATAAACAAATGAAGAGCAACTACCTTGAAACCACAACAAAACCTTCCACAGTCACAACATTTAAAAATTGTAGAAATGTTTTGTCTTTTACATATGTGGAAGGAAAATATGCATAATTAAAATAAAAATGTGGGGACTATATGAGACATTGAGAAAGAAAAGCAAACTTCCAAACAAAGGAGGACAGACTTTTTTAAAATCAAGTCTCAAATTATTCCACAGTCACCAAGAAGAAACTTATCTATTGGAAAACAACACACTAAATTACCTCTGGCTTTGTAAACTCAAAGCCACAAACTACAAAGTAAGGACCTCTATATCCCACAAAAATTGCTGTGAAAACAGAAAAGTATCTTAACTTAGTAACAAATTTCTATCAACTTATTTCACAATATAAAACAATGAATTACAAATAGTCAAGATTTTTAAAAATTGAGAAAAGAACTTAAAAATTTATGTTTCACAGATATGAAAGAATAAGGTAATTATACAGAATTAGGCAACTGATGATAGGATCATGAACAGCAAGGCAAACGATTATTTCAAATTGAAATTTACTACTGGTGGATGTAAAAAATACAGTACATTGTTGTGATTGTCACCATCACAACAAAGAACAGCAATACTAATGATCTTGATTAAATCAAATAGAAAATTATTGTTAATGCATGTAAGGAAAGAAAAAAAGATGGATGGTTGGAATTCTATTGGCAGCAGGCAACTT
This sequence comes from Gracilinanus agilis, assembly GCF_016433145.1. Taxonomy (NCBI): domain Eukaryota; kingdom Metazoa; phylum Chordata; class Mammalia; order Didelphimorphia; family Didelphidae; genus Gracilinanus; species Gracilinanus agilis. The sequence goes on along the minus strand of NC_058136.1, from coordinate 14,070,023 downwards.
CAGATTTAAACTCAGGTGAACTACAACTTCCTACTATTGTAAGTAGACTTCTATCTCAACCCAAGGTTGAACCTCTTAGATTTACAGCTCTTAAGGTGTCCATCTGAAGAAATATATGCTAGAAAACAAATGAGGTAAGACATGCCTTTATTGTTCCCTCTGATATTATTCTGAAGATGCTGATATAAAACAGGCTACTTCCCAAGGAAACTAAAGTAGCCAGACTTCTTATAATCAAATCTCAAATGATTCTAGAAAGAAACCATAATAAAATTTATCTAATGCTAAAAAACAATAGAATAAATGAAGAGACTAGATAACATACAAATGTACAAAGTAACTTCTGACTCTATAAACTCAAAGCAACAAATAAAAGGAAAGGAGGTCTACATTCCACAAAAATTTCTATGAAAAACATCCAAACTAAAAAAAATTTCTATCAATATCTCTCACATTATAGAACAATAAATTCCAAATACAACACTAATTTCTGAAACTTAAATTCACAAAGTTAAACATTTTTCAAAAGAAAATGTTTTATCTGTCACAGATACAGAATGAAAAACCCATAATTACAGAAGACATAGATATGATCATGTACAGCAATGCAAATTGTCTTCATTATATCAAAGAGAAATTTCCATCAGTGCATATAGAACTAAAACAAAAAAAATAATTAGGATAAATTGTTTGCTTCTTAAACTTTTAATATACTCTAAGATCAATCTAGAAGCACAAAAATTTTAAATCCATAATAATGGAATACAATAATACCACATTTGACAATATTTAACTAGACATACACAAATTCAGACATATATAACTAGAAATAAAAAATGTGTACGTAGTAAAATATATAAAATACAAAAATATAATTGCATGCTAAATTTACACCATTTTGCCAAACAGCAAAAACTGTCACAGCACTTCACGTATACTCACTCTAAGAAGGATCGCTCTAAGTCATGACAATGTTATGTGCCAAACATTAGCACCACCCCCACATCAATCTTTCTCTACAATTCTGATATATAATATCTTCATCATAGCAGTGTTTGCCTTTCTATCATTAATGCTTATAATCATTAATAATACCCCCAGAATATGAGTAGTATTCTGGGAGTATTACTAATACCTGTGAGAAGCCTAAAAAATAGTAAAGTACCTATATATCTTGGTATAAAAAAGTTATTTTTTATATAATGCACTCTACCATCATGTACAATTTTCATCTAAATATACAGGGTCTCAGAATGAAGTATGGATATAACATGCGGCCCTGCTGTACTCACTCAACCTGCGTTATACATTTTTAAAGGGAGTACTTGCACTCAATTTTATTTTAATAACGTCATTGAAATAGAATTAGATTTCATTGTAATCCTATACATTTTAATATGTTTCTGAGGTGTCCATTGGATTCCAGAAACTACCCAAAGTACTCGATGACCCGAAAATAACAAAACCTTGATTTCAAGCATCATATCTCAGGTCACAGAAACCAGCGTAGAGTCTTTGCAAACTACGTTGGTCCTGATGGGGTCCATAGATTATGCTAACAGACTGTGTTTCTCTCTTGGCTTCCAACACTATCTGGAGTCAAACTTAATTGTGATAAGTTCACACTATTAATTTGTAATTATTTTGAGATTTATTTCTCCCTTTTTATTATTATTATGGTGTCTTTTGCTTTCCTGCTTATGCTAGATTCACTTTGTATCAATTCATATAAGTATTCCTATGCTTATTTATATTCGTCTTATTAATTATTCTCTAAATTATATTGAATGTTCTTTAAGACATATAATACTCTATTACATCTAGATGCTATAATTTCTGTACTCATTCCCCAGTCGTCATCTATTGACTTTGTGCCCTGTTCATTGCTACTACAAATAAATACTACTATAAATATTTTGATGAATGTGAAACCTTCCCTTTTATGTATTTATGCCCTTGGGACATATACTTCTTGGGGAATTTAATATTGATATCACTAGGGTAAAGGCTATAGACATTTTGGTACATTTCTTGGCATAATTCAACATTGCCTTTCAGATTGGTTGGACCAATTCCCCATTCCCCATTCCACCAAGAATGCATTAGTGAACCTTTCTTTCTACAACCTCTCTAATGTTTTATATTCTCATCTTTTTATCTTTGTCAATTCTATGAGTGTGATATAGGGGTGTTCTGATTTGCATTTTCCTTTTATTAATGATTTGGAACCTTTTCTTTCTTTTTTATTCAGCAATATTTTATTTTTTGCCAATAATGTGAAATAATTTTTAGTATTCATTTTTGACAATTTTTACTTCCAAATTCTCTCCCTCTCCCTTCCCTGAAATAATAAGCAATTTAGTATAAATATACATGTGCTGTTACGCTAAACATATTTCCACATTACTCATGTTGTGCAAGAAGACACCAAAAAGCCCATAAAGAAAATAAAAAAGTATATTCTTCCATATGCATTCAAACTCCACCACTTCTGTCTCTGAAGATGGATATCAATTTACATCATGAGTCCTTTGGAGGTATTTAGATCAATCATTCTATTGCAGAAAATAACAAAGTCATTCACATTTGATCATTATGCAATATTGATCTATGTACAATATTCTCCTGGTTCAACTCGCTTCACTTTGCATCACTTCATATAAATATGTCCAGGTTTTTCTAAAACCATCCTGGTACTCATTTCTTATATAACACAATAGTATTCCATTACAATCATCTACCATTTTTTCAGACATTCCCCAAATGATGGACATGCCCTCTTATTTCCAATTCTTTCCCACTAAAAATAGAGTTGCTGTAAATATTTTTGTACAAATAGGTCCTTCCCATTACCCCTTTTTTAAAAATGCCTCTGGGATACAAACCTAGTACTGGTATTGCTGGCTCAAAAAATATGCACAGTTTTAGAACCTTTTGGAAGTGGTTCCAAATTATTCATCAACCATGCATTAGCATCCCAAATGTTCCCACATCCACCACTTATCATTTTCTTTTTCTGTCATATTAATCACTCTGAAGTATGGGGTAATTCTTAAATTTCATTTTTCAACTCAGTAGTGATTTAAAACATTTTAAAATGTGACTATAGATAGCTTTCATTTCTTCATCTGAAAACTATATTGCTTGGGGAATGAATCACATTCTGCTGTTGACTCAGTTCTCTCTATATTTGGGAAAGGAAGGCTTTATCAGATAGGCTTCATTATAAAAAAAATTTCTACTTCTCTGGTTTCCTTCTAATAAAGACTGAGCTTGTTTTGTTTATGCAAACACTTTTTAATTTAATAATCTATTTTCATCTTGTTATGCTCTTCTTTTTTAGTAATGAATTCTTCCCTTATCTATATATCTGACAGATAAACTTTTCCATAGTCTTCTTATTTGATTATATCACCCTTGATATCTAAATCATGTAACCATTTTAAATATATCTTGGTATTCTCTGTGAGATGTTTTTCTATAAATATTTCTGTCACACTGTTTTCCAGTTTTCCCAAAACTTTTTGTAAAATACTAATTTTTTGCACCCAAAGCTTCAATCTTTAATGTACCCACTTACTACTGTATCTTGATACCTACTTTACTCTTTTGATCCACCACTCTATTATTTCTTAGCCAGTACCAGATTTTTGGATGAGTACCACTTTGTGATACAGTTTGGGATCTAAAATGGCTAAGCTATCTTCCTTCATATTTTTCTTGATTATCCTTTGATATTCTTGACCTTTTGTTCTTCCAAGTGGCATTTATTATTTTTTCTAGCTCTATGAAATACGTTTTGGGTAGTTTGATTGGTATGGCACTGAATACACAAATTAGAAGTGTTATTTTTTATTATATTGGCTTGGCCTACCCATAAGCAAATAATATTTTTCAATTGTTTATATCTGACTTTTTTTAGTATGAAAAGCGTTTTATAATTCTGTGCACATAATTCCTGGGTTTGTCTTAGCAAATAAACCATATAACTAATTTGTACTGTCTACAGTTATTTTGAATGTAATGTGTCTTCCTGCAGGACTTTGTTGGTAATATATAGAAATGCTGATGATTTATGTGGGTTTGTTTTACATCCTGCAAATTTGCTAAAGTTCATAATTATTTCAATAAGTTTTTGTTAATTCTCTAGCATTATTCTCCAAATGTACCATCATATCATCTGCAAAGAATGATATTATTTCCTCATTGCCTATTCTAATATTCTTTTTCTGCCCTCATGGCTATACATCATATTTCCAATACAATACTGAATAATTCCTTGATTCACCCATAATCTTATTGTTAAGGCTTCTTACATTACCATCACAAATAATGCTTGTAGAAAGTTTTAGAGAGATACTACTTGTCATTTGAAGGAAAGCTCCATTAATTCATATACTTCATAGTATCTTTAATAAAAATAGGTGTTGCATTTTATCAAAAGCCTCTTCTGGTTCTATTGAGATGATCATATGATTTCAATTGCTTTTGTTATTGATATAGCCAATTATACTGATAGTTTTCCTAATTTTGAGTCAGCTCGACATTCCTAGTATAAGTCCCAACTGGTCATAAGGAGTGTTCCTTCTGATGTGTTACTATTACAATAAGATTTCCTTTAGTACAATTTTTGCATTGATATTCCTTAAAAACAGTACATTACAATTTTCTGTCTCTAATTTTACTCTTCCCATCCAGGTATCAGTGCTATATTTGTATAATAGAAAAGACTTGGTAGGGCCCTTTCTGTGCTTCCTTGACTCTCCATTTATGTAGAATCCTAAGTGCTTTAATACAGATAGAAATTTTTAAGAATTACAGATACAGACATATTTTAGTAGTACCTTGACTTTATCCCAATTGTTTCTTATACTAGAGCTTGTTTAGCTATTCCTCAATCAGTAGGCATCTCCATAGTTTTCAGAACTCTGCTATTTGCAAAAAAAGTGCTACTCTGAATAATGGGCATATGGAATGATTTTCTATTTGTCATTAACCCTCTTGGGGTTATTATATACTAACTTCCTGAGGAATTATTCCTGTAAAATAATTCTTCAGAAAGCTTATATTATTTGACATAAGTAAAGTTGTTCTACCAAATTCCTTTTATGACACAAATATGGTACTGATCCCAAAGCCAGGTAGATCAAAAACAGAGAAAGAAAACTACAGACCAATCTCCCTAATGAACATAGATGCAAAAATCACAAACCGAATACTAGCAAAAAGACTCCAGCAAGTGATCAAAAGGATCATCCACCATGATCAGGTGGGATTTATACCAGGAATGCAAGGATGGTTTAATATTAGGAAAACCATCCACATAATTGACCAGATCAACAGTCTAACAAACAAAAATCACATGATTATCTCAATAGATGCTGAAAAAGCCTTTGACAAAATACAACATCCATTCCTATTGAAAACACTAGAAAGTATAGGAATAGAAGGACCTTTCCTAAAAATAATAAACAGTATATATCTAAAACCATCAACAAACATCATATGCAATGGGGATAAATTAGAAGCCTTCTCAATAAGATCAGGAGTGAAACAAGGATGCCCATTATCACCTCTATTATTTAACATTGTACTAGAAACACTAGCAGTAGCAATTAGAGAAGAAAAAGAAATTGAAGGTATTAAAATAGACAACGAGGAGACCAAGCTATCACTCTTTGCAGATGATATGATGGTCTACTTCAACTAAGAAGCTAGTGGAAATAATCAACAACTTTAGCAAAGTTGCAGGATACAAAATAAACCCACATAAATCATCAGCATTTCTATATATTTCCAGCACATCCCAACAGCAAGAGCTAGAAAGAGAAACACCATTTAAAATCACCCTAGACAATATAAAATACTTAGGAATCTATCTACCAAGACATACACAGGAATTATACGAACACAATTATGAAACACTTTCCACACAATTAAAACTAGATCTAAACAATTGGAAAAACATTAATTGCTCATGGGTAGGATGAGCTAACACAATAAAAATGACCATCCTACCCAAATTAATCTATTTATTTAGTGCACCTATCAAACTACCAAAAAACTTTTTACTGAATTTGAAAAAACTATAACAGTTCATTTGGAAGAACAAATATCAAGAATATCAAGGGAAATAATGAAAAAAATGTGAAGGAAGGGGGCCTAGCAGTACCAGATATTAAACTATACTATAAAGCAGTGGTCATCAAAACAATATGGTACTGGCTAAGAGACAGAAAGGAGGATCAGTGGAATAGACTTGGGGTAAGTGACATCAGCAAGACAGTGTATGATAAAACCAAAGAGCCCAACTTTTGGGACAAAAATCCACTATTTGACAAAAAACTGCTGGGAAAATTGGAAAACAATATGGGAGAGACTAGGTTTAGATCCACATCTCATACCCTACACCAAGATAAACTCAGAATGGATGAATATCTTGAATATAAAGAAGGAAACTATAAGAAAATTAGGCGAACACAGAATAGTATACTTGTCAGATCTTTGAGAAAGGAAAGATTTTAAGACCAAGCAAGAGTGAGAAAAAAATTACAAAATGTACAATAAATAATTTTGATTTCATTAAATTGAAAATGTTTTGTACAAACAAAACCTATGCAACCAAAATTAGAAGGGAAGCAACAAATTGGGGGAAAAAATCTTCATAACAAAATCCTCTGACAAAGGTCTAATTACTCAAATTTATAAGGAGCTAGATCAGTTGTACAAAAAATCAAACCATTCCCCAATTGATAAATGAGCAAGGGACATGAATAGGCAATTTTCAGATAAAGAAATCAAAAGTATCAATACACACATGAAAAAGTTCTCTAAATCTCTAATAATTAGAGACATGCAAATCAAAACAACTGAGGTACCACCTCACACCTTGCAGATTGGCTAAAATGAGAGCAAAGGAAAGTAATAAATGTTGGAGGGGATGTGGCAAAATTGGGGCATTAATGCATTGCTGGTCGAGTTGTGAACTGATCCAACTATTCTGGATGGCAATTTGGAACTATGCCCAAAAAGAGCTAAAAGACTGCCTGCCCTCGATCCAGCCATACCACCGCTGTGTTTGTACCCCAAAGAGATCATAAGGAAAAAACTTGTACAAAAATATTTATAGCTGTGCTCTTTGTGGTAGCAAAAAAACTGGAAAACGAGGGGATGTCCTTCAGTTGGGGAATGGCTAAACAAATTGTGGTATCTGTTGGTGATGGAATACTATTGTGCTCAAAGGAATAATGATCTGGAGGAATTCCACGTGAACTGGAATGACCTCCAGGAAGTCATGCAGAGTGAAAGGAGCAGAACCAGGAGAACATTATACACAGAGACAGATACACTGTGGTAAAATCGAATGTAATGGACTTCTCTACTAGCAACAATGCAAGGATCCAGGACAATTCTGAGGGACTTATGAGAAAGAATGCTATCCACATCCAGAGAAAGAACTGTGGGAGCAGAAACACAGAAAAAAAACAACTGCCTGGTCACATAGGAGGATGGGGATATAATTAGAGATGTTGACTCATAATGAGCACTCTAGTGCAAATATCAATAATATGGAAATATGTCTTGATCAGTGACACATGTAAACCCCAGTGGAATTGTGTATCAGCTATGGGAGGGGGTGAGAGGAGGGGAGGGAAAGAACATGAATCCTATAACCATGGGAAAATTATCTAAATTAATAAAAATTTTAAAATAAAAAAGAAAGCTTACATCAATTCATAGTTTAACCAGAAGTGTATTGATGTGTTCATCTTTCCACAGCCATTCCAACATTAACTATGCCCATCTTTCATCAGTCAGTTTGCTTGATGTGAACCAACATTTCTGGAATTATAACAAACAACAAAAAAAGAAAGGGGGCATTCTTTTTATTGTTTTGATTTTGGGGAAAAATTCTAGTGTTTCCCCCTTATACAAAAACCTTTTAAAAGAATATTTTAAATTACCTTTTTTATAATTATGTTTTCTAGTTTTATTAGCAAAACTTAGTCTTATACTTTGTTGAAAGCTTTTTAAAAAACATCTTTTGAGATTATTTGGGCAGCTAGGTAGCAAAGTGCATAGAGCATCATGCCTAGAGTCAGAAAGACTCCTTTTCCTAAGTTCAAATTTGGCCTTAGACACTTACTAGCCGTATGACCCTGGGAAGTCACTCAACCTTGTTTGCCTCAGTTACCTCATCTGTAAAATGAGCTGAAGAAGGAAATGGCAAACAACTCCAGTATCTCTGACTCTTTGTGGCATCATTTGGACTTTTCTTGGCAGATATGAATGAAAACAACTGAACAAAATAATTGATATAATTCATGTGACTTGGGGATGTTTTTGTTTTTATTTGATTATTATATGATTTATTGTTTTCCTAATGTTCAACTATCCTCATATCTCCGGTATAAATCCACATTGATTGTAGTGGGTTTTTTCCACAAATTGCCATAATATTCTGGCTAGGATATTATCTAAAATATTTGAATTAATATTCATTACTGATATTTGTTTGTAGTTCACTTTCTTTGCTTTTGCCTTCCCTGCTTTAGGCACTGGAACTCTATCTCACAAAAGATGTTAGTATTTACTTTCTCATTTTTTAAGAATAATTATGTGCTATAGGTTTTAATTTTTTATTAGGCGTTTGATAGAAATTTGGAATAAACCCATCTGGATCAGGCTTTTTGTTTACCTTTGGGAAAATCTTTGTAAATAGTTCAGTTTCCTTTCCTGAAATTGAATTATTTAATATACCTATTTGGTATTCTGTTCATTTAAATTTTTTTGCTTTTGTAGGTAATCCTTTATTTTCTTTCCATTATAGAATTCTGCAGGATTATGATAATTTTTAAATTCTCTTCTTTGTGATTTAATCTTTTTCATTTTTATTTTTTCTCTTCTTTTTAATCAGGTAGCCCAAAAGCTTATCAGTTTTGATTTTTCAAAGAATCAAGTTTTAATTTTGCTGATCAATTCTAGTCTTTTGGTTTCCAGTTTGCCTATTTCTACCTTAATTTTTGATATTTCCTTTTTTGCTTATTTGTTGGCGTTATCTTTCTAAAATTGTATATTCAGTTCATTTGCCCCCTTTTCCTATTCTCTTACTTTACATTTTCAGGGATATATCTGTTCCTCTAAGGACAGAATTAGCTACATCTCAGAATTTTTAGAATTGTCTCATTGTCTTATATCTAATTACTGTCTCCATGAGTTGTTCTTTGGCCTGCACATTGTTGAAGATGTCATCATGTTTTTTCCTGTGATCTGTAAAAGATATGTTTAGTATTTCTGCATTTTCATATTTTTAATTTTTCTGTAACCTGGTACAAGTTCTCTTTGTAAAGTGCTATGTGGCACTTAGAAATAGGTCTACTGTCATATACCTTTTGAATGTTCCAGTTTATAAATGTTATGTGTCTTTTAGCTCTAAATTTCCCAATAGTATCTTTTTTTTCCCTTTTGCTTGTCTTTCACTTAGATTTTTCTGGCCCTGAAAGTTGAACATCAAAGTCTTTTATGATTATTGTCCTATTGTCTGTATAATTTTTGCAATTTTTTAAACTTTCCCATTAAGAATTTAGGTGGAATGGCATTTGATTTACATATCTTATCGATAATAGTTCTGTGTCCTATCATATAATTTTCTTCTCTTGATATTGTAAATTTTTATTTCTACTTTTTAAATGCTTCTCATTTTCACTAAATTGTTAAATAAAAATAATTTGGCAATTCTTTCATTTTATTAATTATTTATTTCACTGACATTTAAGTTTATGATCATTAATCTTTTGTTTTATTCTGCCTCAGTGTTACTTTCAAATTTGTATTCCTTTTCCAAAATTTGTAGTTTCTCTTTAACTCTTTTGATTCTAAAATCTTCCCAGAGGCATTTCCCCCTTCCCCATTTCATTTACCTATCCCTCCCTTATTTGGGGGGAGGGGGTAACTTCAATTATTGATTTTTCTTTAATTTATTCTTTTTACTATATCTTACCTTCTTTTTGTCACTTAGGAATAATTTCCCTGTCAGTTAAGCAATTTAGAATCTAGCCCTTAATTCCCCTCTCCAACTTGTTTTTCTTAGCTGGGCCTCTTTCCAGAAAGCTTTGCTTTGTTCATTTCGCTAATTCTCATCCCTTCCTTTCTCTTCTGAAATGTTATTCTGATTTATCACTGTCACCTGCATTAAGCTCTCTCTGTTCCTTAGGGGATGAATTTGAGCTCCTTCATGGAAGTGCTGCGTATCCAGACCTTTTCCTCTGCCCCAGTGATAACTCCATTCTACTCTCAGAAACAGGCCCTTCCTGATGCCATTTCTCTGATGCTTCTGAAGCACTCCCTATTACCACAATAGAGAAATAACCATACTGTGACATCCCCTCTGCAATTCTAATACAAAAAAGTCTATTGATTTACCTGTAGTATGATCAAAGTTGTATCTAGTGGTACTTCAGTTCTGCTTTTCTGCTTTCACTTCCACTTCAAGGTCTATTTAGATATTTATCCCATCTTTGTTACTACTTAGACACGCAAGTTATGCACTAGCCCCTTCTTCCTCACTTCCATCACTTCAGGAGTCTGTCTACCTGGGGATCTGTTGGGCACCCAGCATGCTAGGAGGCTATCTCTATTCAAAGAACAGGAAGTACACTGGTGGCTGCTGGGTGGTGAGGAGTTATTTAAAAAGACCTCCAGGTGAAATGAATTATCAAGTCCCAGCTCCAGTTCAAGCACCAGCATTCCCAGTTTGATAATTGATTTCACTCAGTGTTCTTTAAAAAAAAAGATCTCTCTCCTTCCTCTCCCTATAGTCTATGCCTTCTTCTCCCCTCTCTCTTTCCTCTTTCTTGAGGGGAGAAGGGATAGAAAATAGAGGAGCGAGGGGAAAAGAAAGAGAAGAAGAAAAAAGGATAGAGAGAAAAAGAGTTAAGAAAAGAAAGAGAAAATGGATAGAAGACAGGAGAAAGTTAAGGAGGGAGTAGAAGAGAGAAAGGATGGAGGAGAGAGGAGGGTCAACAACAAAGGGGGGAGAGGATAAAAGGCAGAAAGAGAAAGAAGGGAGAAGAGAGATAAGAGATAGAGAAGAGAGAGAGGAGGTAGGAGAGGGGAGAGAAAAGAAATAGAGAAGTGAGAATTGACAAAGACATACAGGAGACAGGAGATAGAGAGACAGAAAGACATGGGGGAGGGGAAGAGAGACAGACTTACCTGACTCACCATTCTAATGCATTAGAAATGAAATGATTGCTTGGCCTTGACAAGAATTCATTTCACCTGGAGGTCTTTTTAAACAACTCCTCACCACCCAGCAGCCACCAGTGCACTTCCTGTTCTTTGAATAGAGATAGCCTCCTAGCATGCTGGATGCCCAGACAGATCCCCAGGTAGACAGACTCCTGAAGTGATGGAAGTGAGGAAGAAGGGGCTAGTGCGTAACTTGGGTGTCCAAGTAGGATTTACTGAAGAGTAGATAATAGCTTAGCTGGCCAGGGTTCCAGGATGTGAGTGCCTCACAGGTCACTGACAGTCTCTTAAGGATGCCCCATCTTGTCCATGGAAAATGATTCCTCAGAAGAGGGCTGTTTGGGAGGGTAAACTTGGAGTGGAAGAAAGAAACGGAGAAAGAGTTTCACTTAGCCAAGCCTCACTTCATTAGCTAACTCTGAAGATCTAATTATACTGACCAGTCAAGAGTACGTGGGATCAAGATTGCAGACAGTCTTTGCCCAGAGGACTGTGTGTCAGATCCAGGAGATCCCAGACAACCCTTACATTACACAGTAGTGAGCCTCATTCCTTGCACACCTCAGAAAAGTCTCATTCTGCTGCCAGAAGTTGGCACCCTTGAGGCTGCTTGGAAAAATCTTTCATCAAGGTACAACTCTGGTTATTGAATATCAAATGACAGCAGTGCTTGTCTTCTTTTTTCCTGCTAGAAAAGCCACCGTGAGAATGTCAGCCTCTGGAGAGTTCCTTTAGCTTTCTTAGAAGTCTCCTTTGTGAGAGAGATATAGGCTGGTGATGTGGTGAGGGTCTCCGACCTAAAGTTGGAGACCTGGATTCAAGTTCTGCCTTTAGTACTGAGTAGCTTGGCTGACCTAGGCTCTGGAGTCATAGGGCCTGACTTCAGCTCCCACTTCTGATGCTTACTACCCCTGTGAGCTTGAGTGTATACCTTCTCTTCCCTGGGGCCTCAGTCTCCTCCTCTGTAAAATGAAGGGGTTGCACTAAGTGGCCTCCAAAACCCCTCCCAGTCACAGCTTCCCTTTTCACATTCACAAGAGTGACCCAACCTTCTCCCCACCCTGGGAGGAAATGAGAATTCTTTCCTATTTGCCCTGCAGAGGTTTAAGCCAAATGGGACTTTGAAGCAGTGGGAATGGGGGGGTGCTCAGCTTTTTGCAAGGATGCCCATGTGGCATGAGGTTCACAATCACCCCCATGCAGCCGAGACCTTGAAAATGCAGACTTCTGGCCTGAGGACGGGGAAGAATTAAGGTTTCCGGAGTAAATGAATAAATGAAGAGGGCCCCTCTTTCGAGGCAAAAGCTCGAGGACCAGAGTCTGGCTCCAGTAGGCACTAGCCTACATGGCTTGGGAGCACTTGGGGAGTTTCTTCCCCTCCAGGAGCCTGAATTTCCCCTTCTGTAACATGAGTGGGTTGAACTATATAGCTTATAACAGCTCTTCCAGCTCTGAAGCCTGTGCTCTGAGGGTCCTTGTCTGGAAAATGGGAATAGTCAGACCTACCAAGGTAGGTAGGTGAAAAAAGTGTCCCATAAACTCTCATGGGCTATAGAGATGAGAGCTTTTCACCTCTTCAAACCCAAAATGAGGCGACTTTGCCCTCCTTACTGCCCAGGATCCCGGATGAGGGAAAGGAAGATTTAAACCTTAAACCTGTAGAGAGAGGGAGCAGTTATTATTAAATGTGAACCACCTGAAAGAAAAGGACCTTGACATCTGAAGTGTTGCCACCCTCCTGGCAACACTTTGCCATAGGCCAAGGGACATGTCTGAGTTCAGCCAGCAACCCCTCGGGGAACCTGGGACCTAACTCCTCACTCCCTTTTATCTGCTCCTCCTTCAGCATCTTCTGAAACTGCAAGATGAATATAAGAGAAAGGAAACAGAGCTCGACAAAGTCAAGGATGAAAAAATGCAGCTGGAAAAATTACTGGAGAACCTACAGGAGCAGGTACAGTGGACAGGGCCTGGTGCCTACCTCTCCCAGCCTTGGCCTTCCCCATTGGCCCTTTCTTTTATTACCACACATGCCAGTGGTGAATTTGGTGCCCTGCAAGTGGACCCATCCCTCCCCAGGAAAGGAACTCCTACTTTTAGAGAGGTGGGCCCTCCCTGCCTACCCTTACATTTGGGGAGGTTCTGGAGAGTGGCCTGTTCAGTAGCCGTCCTTGAAGTCCCTCCCTCCGCATGGTTAGTCAGTGGGAGAGACTGCATGGTGTAGTGGATTTGGAATCTGAGGCCCGAGGTTCAAGTTCTGGCTCTGTGTCACTTGGAGCAAGTCATTTCCCCTCTCTTGCCCACCCCCCACTGCCTTCCTCGGTACTATTTGAGGGGCTTGAACTAAACAGAACTCCTGTTTACCCAGTGCTTTAACAAGATGTGATTCAGCTTTAAATCCAATGAGCCTGTGGTCTTGGGATTTGTCTCTTTGCACTCCTGACTGACGTAGGTTTTTGGAAAGCTAAAATGCCTTTTGACATCTGCGCAACTGATGGCATTTGCAATCACCCACGCTATTAACAGGGAGGCTGAAGCCCAATTAGGTCTTGACTGTTTCTTTGGTGACGCACCACCTAGTGTAGACGGCACCTGCTGCAGTGAGAACGCACGGTGTGTTAGGCAACCAGTAGAGTGGGAGTATTAGAGAAGTAACAGTGCAGAGTGCCCTGCATCACGGCCCCTCCATCAGTCATTTCTAAGGCCTATTCAGCAGCTGTTTGTACAGATACACAGGGCCCCGGCTTGACCCTTCTGTGTGGCCAGAAGCCAAGATGGAGTTTGTAGATGGACCCTTAAATTGGAAACAAGCACAGAATTAGATGGTGAGGCCCCAGCCCTGGATGATGATAATAACAACAACAATGATAATAATAATAACAACGAGGATGGAAAGGGTGAACTTTGTCCATGGCTGGTGTGAAGGAGCTCTGAGAGAGCAGCTGAGAAGCAGCAGGTTAATTGAAGCTCCCTGGCATTGCATTGGGTGTCTATGTATTGAGGCACGTGATATCTGCTAATGAGCACTGCTGTGTTAGGCTCTGGCCATGCCATTCTTCTTGAGCACTCAACTGGAGCTGGCCACTCGAGTGGCCCAGTGGTGAAAATGGAATTCCATTCAGTCCTCTTTGGACGGCAGGGCGAGCTCACACACCCAAAATCAATAGTTCCCAGGTAGAAGAGGCAGGAGCCCTTACTTTTCCTCTCCATGCTCAGTCCAGGGAGGCGCCACAGTGCACTCGGGCCCATCTGGAGTTAGCTGCCACACAAGAGCTTCCTCTGGAGTGCCATTAAGAGTTGGCCACCTTGGTGGAACTTAAGTAAATGACTGAAACGTTTGCTTCTGCAGGGTCATTTGTGATGCTTTTAATTCTCCCCCTTCATAACACCAGCTCACTCTCCAGCTTTCCCAAAGCTGCTGAGGAAAATCCATTCATCACATATTTAATTGAACCATGCCAAGGCTGCTGCGCTTACCAGACTTCACTAGAACAGCAGGAATTCCCAAAATGTCTGCAGGCTGCCAGAGAGCCCCCACACTTCCTATGTCCCGTGGGGCACACCATTTTAGCCAAGCCCATGGTTCCTTGTGCTGCTAGTTGGGTTCTAGGCACAAGCATCTTCAGTGATAGTAAGTGTAGACTCTGTAAAGCCTCCAAGGTCAGATCTCACAGAGAAAACTTGCTAAGCTAAGCCCACCTGTAAGCTTTCCTCATTCTTTACCTGAACCTAACAGGAAATGACAGATGAAGAGGACAGGGGAAGAGCTTCAGCTTATTGGGAAGCCAACGTAAGTCTGAGTGTGTTTCTTTCCATTCCTTTTCCTCAAAGCTGTAGGAGTCTGTTTATCACCAGCGGGCCTACCACAGGAGGCCTGAGGTGTGTTCCAGCAGCTCAGCTGCACGTAAGCAGGTTAGAAAGCAGAATGCCATCTTGTTAAGCCCAAAAGAGAAAATCTGAGTTTGGATCTAGGCTGCCCTGCAGACACTCAGTACACGCAGGGGTGATTCTGGCCATTTTACTGTCAGGAGAGCAGGCTCGTTGGATCTTCTTTCTGGTAAACTGTCAACCCCTCCCACCCCACCCCAACCAGACCAGACTGGGTAATTTTCAAAATGCCAACTAGATTACAAACGATGCCAGTCTGGCAAGGAATGCTCTTCTCAGAAGCTCTCCAGATGCCACAGGATGCTCAGTGTCTCTTGCCATAGAGAACAAATCTACAGGAGGCCCAGAAAGCCACTAGAGCTACTGTTCATTCCATCTGCCAGCTGGAGACATTGAGGCCTGGACAGGTTAAGTGTGGTGTCCATGATCTCACAACTAATAAATGGCAGAGCTGGGACTTGAACTCAGAGCCCCATGGGCCTTGAAATCCAGTGTTCATTAAAAGTAGCTGGCTCCACATGAGCAAATTAACCCAGGATGGGCTTTATTCCTTTCCCAGGAGTGTAGAGTTTCCAGGATCTGTGTGTCCAACCAGGAGAATGACCCACTGGAAAGGACTCCAACTTGTACCCCAGTGAAATCGGAGAGAGAGGCGCTTTTAGTGGGTAAGGAACATGGCACCTGCTCATCTACACAGGGCAGCAAAAAAGACCCAAATGGTCTTCATTCACTAATTCAACAGGCACCCATTAAGAACCAATGGTATGTTAAGACACACATATTGTGACATGCAGAGTGGCTAGAATATGGGAGTTAGAGTCCGAAAGACCTGGGTTCAAATACTCTGATCTCATTAATCAAGTGGCCAGGACACTTAGCCTCTGAGCCTTGGTTTCTTTATTGGTAAAATGGGAACTATAACTTCTCTAATGCCTCCCTAATTCACAGGTGAATAGCCAGGCTGAAAGGAGATTGTGTGGTGTGTGTGTGTGTGTGTGTGTGTATGGAGTGATTTATAAACTTTAAAGGCTTGAATAAAGGTCAGGTAGTGAGCACTGTGTTCTGTAGGGACAAGCCCTAGCTCTTGCTCTTGAGTGGAGAGCAGGGAAAGTTGGGATGAAGATGCTAACACCCAGAGAGAGAAATGTAACACATAGTATCCCAGGAGAAGTACAGGGTTGGCACACAAAACAGTAGAATACAGGAGGCTTGAGGAGGAACAATACTCTCGGGAATGCTGAGGCCTGGTCATGGGTGGGGAAAAAAGGGGGTGTTGTATGGCACCTTTAAAGTATGCAAAGTGCTTTTCTTTCAACAATCCCACGAGACGACATGTGAGGGTTATTCTTCCTGTTTTACAGGCTCAGAGAATGGAAGGGACTTGCTCAAGATCTCATAGCTAGAATTTGTCAGAATTGGAATTGAGAACTAATTTTCCTGAGTCCAAGGCCAATAGCACTCTTTCCACCAAAGCTTGGTTGTTTGGGATTAGGTGAACCCAAACGAATCCCTGTCCCAAATGCTTGAGGCTCCCGCCAGAACTCAGCCAGCAGCAGGGGCTTAGTCACTTTTAACCAAATACAGGCAATGAGGTAGGAATGATGCTGACCTTACTGTACGGGTGGGCCCTCAGCTGTGCTCACCTCAATCACTCTTCTCTCCACTGCTGATGAAATGAAGCAAGCTGACCGGGCACAACGGCGACCGTAGATAGAGTGAGCCAGGCCAAGATGTGGCTCTTCCTGGAGCCCTCTGGGAGTCTCCATTAGGGAACTAGCTGCAACCCTATTTGGTAGGGGTTGGGATGACAAACTTGCCCGATCTGCTGCCCCTTTGCCTGGATGTTTGCTGGGCTTTGCCCTTAACTCGTCAAAGGTATGAAAAGTTGGCCTTTGGCACTGATGAAAGGAATGCCTGCGCAGTACAGTAAGAGAATGAGAGGAAACGGAGAAAACTTTGGATCACGTCATGTTCTGAGCATCGATGGTTTCCTCAGTGTGGATGCTCCCTTCGTGGATACAGAGAGCACCCCTCTCCCACCCTGTGGGCGTGCACAGTGCACATACATGCATGCACACCCTACCTTAGTTCACAATCCTGATTAGTTGCTCTGTCTAAAAAAATCACTAGCTGGTGGCCACCTTTCTGCTAATGAGCGTCAGGCTGAATGAATAATAGCTGACATCTTCTGCTGGTCTCTCCATTCAGACTGTTAACAGTGGGGGGAGGGGGTTGAGGCTTTTCCGCGGCTAGAAGCCACTTGGAATGCACTCGTGGCCCCACTGGACTTTCTCCAGTGAAAATGGTTCTCTGCTGTCTGAATGCTCTGCAGGCTTCTCTAGGCTGACCAAAAGCATCTTCTTGGGATATTTTTACCAGAAAGACAACATGGCACAGGGGGAAGGGACCTGGCCTCTGAGTCAGGTCAGTCTGGGTTCCAACCCCATCTTGGACCCATCCTGGCTGTGTGACCCTGGGCAAGTCACCTACCCTCTCACCACAAGTCTCTATGTTACAGAGCAGGTTGCCTAGCTACATAGGAAGAAGGAATTTCCTAGCTAAGGAAGCAACCCATACTGAAGAAACCACAGTCAGGTCTAGACAAATGGATGGACAAATAAACAGGTGAATGTGCTCTGATTGCCTGGCTCTCTAACAATGAATGTGAATGAATGAATGAATGGCTGTAGGAGGCCAGGAAAACACAGTGATCATGTGCTAGCAGTCATGGCACCAACTGTGAACAAGTCTCCTCACTGCCATCCCTCCCTTTCCACTCCTGGATTTAGAATAGTTTCGCCCACAATGCAGATTCCCAGGCTCAGAGATTTAGACACCAACTAGTCCAACCTCATCCTTTTACAGGTGAAAATACCAAAGCTCAGAGGACTGGGCCAGGATCATACAGCCAGTAAGTGGAAGGTCTGACATTTGACAGATACTCATAGAGGCAGCCCTCGCAGCCAGAGCACTGCGCTAAGTGCTGGAGATACCAAGAACCAAGCACTCGAGGTGCTCCCATTCTAACGGGAGGAAATAACACCAAAAGAGGCAGCCCAGTGGTGGTACAGTCTTGGGCTGAGCCAGGTCTCAATAGAGCATTTCACATGAGAGGAGGTGGCTCTGCCAGCATGAAGGCCACATTGGCTACTGGAGGAGGTAGAGGAGCATTTGGAAGAGAGTCTCTTGGGAATAGGGCCTAGAGCTAGGATTTTATTGGTTTAGAGTACAGCTGGGTGAGGAACTGAGAGATCTAGGGCAAGAGCCGGCTCAGCCCCCTTACTCTCCAGAGAGGACCTGAGAGGAGTCACACAGGTCAGGTGCTAAGGAGCAGAGTTGGAATTGGAAGCCAGGTTGTCAGCCTCCAAATCTGAAAGGCAGATGGTGGCTCCCCAGCCAGCCTGCTCGGGGGCAAAGAGGCAACATGTGCTAGAAGCAAAACCTTCTGAGCCCAGGTCTTTCCAGTTCTAATGCCACTTCTCTAGCCACATTAAGTGCTCTGACCATTTGCTAGGAACCTGCTGAACTTTGTAGAAAGCATCCAGTAAGGGCAGCTAATTGGCACATTAAACAGAGCTCCAGGGCTGGAGTCAGGAGGTCCTGGGTTCAAATCTGGCCTCAGATACTTCCTAGCTGTATGACTCTGGGCAAGTCACTTAACTCCTATTGCCTAGCCTTTGCCTTTCTCTCTTAGAGTTGTTACTAATACAGAGAGTAAAGGTTTTCAGAATAATAATAATAATCAATTATATTTAGGGAAAGCTAGGTAGCACAGTGGTTAGAATTGATACTAACACAGAAGAGTTAAAATAAAAAGCATCCACTTTATCAAGAGTGTGAGCCCAGAAGCACCCCTTCCTAGCCATACACTGCTCAATGATGCACTTACCATTATGATCCAAAAAATGATCAGTGGGGGCAGCTGATTGAGAGCCAGATCCAGTGACTAGAAATCCTGGGTTCAAATGTGACTTCAGACACTTCCTAGCTGACCCCCATTGCCTAGCCCTTACTCTTCTTCTGCCTTGGAGCCAATAGATAGTATTGACTCTAAGACGGGAGGCAAGGGATTAAAAATGATCAATAAGTAACATTTGGATGGGGCGGCATGCTAGGAAGTTGTAAATGTTCAGGGCTCTAGGGGAGATCTCTCTCTCTCTCTCTCTCTCTCTCTCTCTCTCTCTCTCTCACACACACACACACACACACACACACACACACACACACACACACACATATAAAGAGAGCAAACTTATGGGGCCAAAGTACTAAAACAGGCAGCATGTGAGGGTGCTAAACTCCCTACGGTGCCCTCTCTCAGGGAATTGATATCCCCGCTCCCTGAGCTGTAACTAGACATTTCCACACTCAAGGCAAGTAACAGCAGCTAGGCCCTGAACTCAGATTTGTATTTCCTGATACCAAAATAATGTAAGACAAAATCAGTTGTGAGTGGGAGGAGGAATTAGTGACATTAGTAGCTCACAGATGGGTGTTATTGCCATTGCACACCATCTGGTAGCTTCCTAGTTTCACCAATTATTCTTCGTAACTAGGTGTTGAGCTCAGTTATTTCTATATCCCTCAAGGAGAGCACTGCCATCAACATGTAAGTATCACAGATTGCAAAACAAATGCAGTCTTTTTAAATCACCATCCTACATTTATGTTATCTCTAAATTTGGGTGCCCTAGGGCAAAGGCCCGGTCACCCCACCTTTGTTAGGGCTCTGGTACTACAAAAGAAGATATTATGCAGAGCCCTTGAGGATGGATTTCACACTCTAAAGAATATGGAGATGAATTGTGAAAAGCATTCTTAAAATGAATTCATACAAAAAAGCAAAGCATTCATGTCATTTTTAAAAGGCTGAGTGGTGGGACAACTTTGTCTGATATAACTTTGTATATATAAACTTTGTCTGAACCTATAGCACATGTGCTGGAGTGTACCAGAGGTAGCTGTTCCCCTCTCCCTCTCCACACCCACCTGAGGACATTTATCACATGACCCTCCCCTCTGCCCAGCAGCCCAATGGGAGCACTTCCTCCCTCCACTGTGTGGGGTAAGGCAGAGGGCTCCCATGCGGAGTGAGACTTGCAGTTTGGGCACTCGGTCTCTAAAAGGTTCACCATCACTGATCTAGACCCATGACATTATCAGTATAGGAAGTCCCAGTGTGGAAATGCCTTCCACAAAAAACCCGAGTCATACTTTGGAAATTTACATGTTGTCTCAAGGTGAACTCCCATGCTATTTTCTCTTGTAGGTATAATATCCACCTTTCTTCATGTGCACCCATTTGGAGCAAGTATTGAATACATTTGCTCTTATCTCCAGCGTCTCGATACCAAGGTATGTGTGTGAGAGGAGAAAGCGGGGCTGGTGACAGGCGGGAATGTTGGATTCTTTCTAAAGATATTGTTAGTGGAAAAGCCCTTCCATTAGATCCTCTCTCCCTATCCCTTGTTTGCTCCTGACTTCTGCTCTCCCTAGATCCCAAAGGTAATTTTTCCTTGTTCCTCTAACTTATTTATGAAGCTCTGACCTGGCCCCATCTGGAGTTTATCTTGCTCTCTGATGGCAGGTGGTAGTGAGAGCCCAGTTTCTGCCAGGCTGCTTTCCAGTTCTCTCAGCAGTTTTTATCAAGTACTGAGTCCCCACCTAAGGAGTTATCAGGCTTCAGGATTTATGGAAGATGAAATGAGCTGAGCCAGGAAAGCAGTTTATACTGATAACAACGCTGGGAAAACGAGCATGTCTGAAAACCTTAACAGCTCTAATGAGTACAGTAGTCAGCTCTGGTTCCAGAAGGAGCGGGATAAAAAGGGGTGGCGTGCTCCTGCCACAGAGGCTCTGGGCTCAGGTAGCACGACCAGTGTGGAAAGCAATTCCAAGTAGGCTTTGTATTTCTGCCCTAGGAGGTGGGGGAGGGGGGAGGGGGAAAAGAAGAACAAGATTGTCAGGATCCTGAGAGAACAGACAAGGGCTCAGAAGGTGCAATGAAGGGCCCAGCTGGCCCAGAGTCATCATTGCCCAAATCATTTGGGTTTTCCAGGCCCAAGTCATCAGGCAGATTGCAGCACAATCCAAGACAAGACACCTACACAAGGTTCCACAGACATGAGGGGAAAAAACCCCATAGGCAGCCAGACTCCCCAGAAACACACTTAGCTGGATCTCTTGTTCTCTTTGCTGTCAACACAGAGATCTCTGCCACAGAAGTATAACAGGCCAGCCTAAACCCCATCTCAGAGGCCTGTGTGTTCGTCAGCAGCCTCGGAATGGTAACAAGGCTCCGGCCTTCCTAAGGACCCTTGGTAACAACAGCTGCCTTCTCCCTGTCTCCCAGGTCAGCTATCCCATATGCCTGACTGCTGGGTTTCTGTTAGCATAGTATCTCCTGCTCAAGTGGAAATGGCAGATCCGTAGCTCAGTGCACACAACACTGGTCTTGGAATCAGGAACACTGGAGTTCAAATCCTGCCTCAAAAACGTACTAGCTGTGTGACCCTGAGCAAGTCACTGAACCTCTGTCTGCCTCAGTTTCTTCAACTGTAAAATGAGAGGGCTTGATACCTTCTTAAGTCCCTTCCAGCTCTAAAGATCTTTGATCACAAATGTATTCCAACCAGTGACCTCCGACTCCTTCCCTATCAGAACTGTTGCTGCGCTGTTAAGAGGTGTTAAGCTGTGGCAGTGAGGAAACCAGCCTCCAAGTCATATGACCTGGCCTTGCCACTTCCCACTTCCCCTTTTGGAACCTCAGTTTCCTCCTCTGTGAAATGAGGACCATAATGGCCTTGTATTCCTCCTGAGACTGTTGCTTTAAAAACAGAAGCGCTCGAGAAACGTAATGCTAAATCCAGACCAGAGCTCCTTAGTCTCCTCATTAAGTCTGAAATAGATAAGCCACAGGTAGCGAAGGGCTGGCATGGGCTACGGGCTGGACAAATCGCCTCCAAATGAACAGGAACCCATCGTTTTTCCATTCCTGATCTGTAGCAAGGTTAAGGACCAACATCATGTTTGGGGTGGGGGGAGACTTCTGATCTCCTCAAGTTCTTCCTCAGCGTTTGGGGTGTCCAGCAGTGTTCTCCCAGGGAACCTGGGACAGGGGAAGTGTTTTCTGGTTGGGTTGTTTGTGCAGAAATCAGTGGGCCTTGTTGTATTGGCATCCTGGTATCTGGTGAAAAACATAGGAGTGCTGGGAGTTCGATCTACCAAGAGCAAAGCATCTCAGAAATGCCCCAGCCTGTCCATTTAGTTAGTACCTTTTTTATACTTACTGGCACCCTCTTTTCAGCTCCTCAAGAGCCAAGTTGATTCATGGTTTCCTATCCTCTCCTTGCTACTAAAATCCCTTCAGATTCTCATTCCAACTCAGGTGTAAATGGCCTGTGATGGCTTAAAGTACTACTGGCATTTTCACAAGGCTCAGGGATGTAAAGAAAGACGTGGCAATCAGAACTGTCCAGAAGTAGGACGGGGTGGGCTCCCGGGGGCACTTCTTGGAGGCTGGCTACATTGCCACTGGGCATGAATGTTACTGGGCTGGTTTCCATTCAGGTATGCGGTTTGGCCTCAATGGCCTTAATGTGGAGACGGCTGGGATTCTGTAAGGCCAGTGGTGGGGAGGCAAAGCTGGCTTCCAACGATACTGTCCTCTCGCATGCAGATTTGCACCAGCGAAGTCGAAAGTCTCATGAGCCGCCTTCAGTGCACCTTTAAGCAGGAGATGACGGGAGTTGGAGCCAGCCTGGAGAAGAGATGGAAATTCTGTGGCTTTGATGGTCTCAAGATGACTTAAATCTCCCTCACTTTCCCTAAACCAAGATCCTGGCTGGGGTGGGGGTGGGGGGATGTTATCTAAGCTTGGGAAATGATAAAAAAAATCCCATGTGTTGTTTTTGTTTTCATTTGGTTTTTGTGGTGGTCACATAGAATTCGCTTAAGCCTTGTAGCTCCCCTTCTGGAATTTACTGTAACAAGTGTGGATACTAGATAGCACAGCACCTTCCACTAAAGGCCCTAGACAGACTGGCTCCAACCTTAAGCGTGGGCATTTCTCTCCCTTGGTAAGTTGGTTGCTCGGCTTTTTTGAATGAAAACTTTCAAATGCTTAAAAAAAATTTACACTTGCGGCGTCTACTAGGTCTATGCTACCGTTGTCAAGCCCTGACATTTTCTTTTTTTTAAGCACGCTGGTAACGGCAGTGTTTTGGCAGTTTCTGTGTGATTTGTTTTTCCAAAATTTCTCGTCCTCTAAACATCTGTCCTCTCCCAAGGAGCCAATGGCAGAACTTCTGATATCCGAATCTTCTTTCCCTGAGGTAATGCTGCAGGAGGCAAGCAAGCCAGCCCACACACGGGCACTGGCACCCACACAGGCACACAGTCACACACAAGCATTTTGTAGACATGCTTAACCTTGCCCATCTTTTGAAGACAGACCACGGTTCATGGGTTTGTTTTTTTTGTTTTTTTAACCGAACAGTCATGAGCCAGAAGTTGACATGTTTTCCAAAGTAAATCTTTCTTCCCTATTAGGTAGATTATTTCAGAATTTACAAGTAAAACTAGATTGTTAAAAATCGTAATGCCTGACAAGGTCCAGTGTACTGGTGTCAACAGCAGCCCAATGGGACTGACATGTTTACATGATCTTGAGCATCATTCTGTAAATAATTTGCTTCGAAAGGTGGGTGTATTTCATTTTCTACAAACTCGACAAAAAAATGACAACATCAGTGATGGGATTTATTTTCATATTCTCTCTGCTCCAGCCTTTCACAGAATCAGTAAGCCCTTTCCTTCTGCCATCAGTGTGCCAACCAAGAGCTCACCCACTGCTGTAAATATTGTGTTTACTTCCTGTTGAATGTTTCCAAAGAGATGCTCTGAGTATCACTAGCTCATTGTACTTTCACAAAAGAAGGACCAGAGTTTCCTCAGTACTGGGGGGCAGCTTGGGCCCCTGAAGATAGGGCCCTCCAGGCTGTCGGGACCTCTAACAGTCTGCATTTGAGGGTCTAGTTCAGAAGTTCTGCTTACTTGTTGTCTAATGGAAACAGGTTGGGGCTGAACATCTGGAGACAAATTGGTCTGGCCTCTTACCTGGTGCTTTTTCCAAATCAAGCATCCCTGCCCTTTAGTACTGGCTTAAAATAGTGTGCTTGTGTCTGCAAAGAACATGAGGAGTATTTCGGCAAAATACCCTGTAAACGAGGTGTCAGTACTGTTTCCAGTTGTATTTTTCAAATAATAAAACAAAACCTTTTTATGCCACCCTTTGGTGTCATGTCTGGAAATCATTTGCGCTCTATGGATGGGAGGTCCCACGTCCTTTTTTGAGCTCTTTGGACACATTGGCAGATCTTTACTGGCCCTGCTTGGGGATTGAAACTAGGGCTCATCCTCGGGCACCCTTGTGGGCCATGAGGAGGAAGGAGCAGTAGCAATGGTGAAATGAGTGACAGCAAAGTCCTGCTGTGCTCTCTCTGGCCTTCCACACCTGGTTGTCCCCTACACCTCTCAGCGATTCTGCGGGACCTGTGGGTCTCTACTGAAACCCCACCCCAGCTTCTTAACCAAATGCTGCCCAGCCCTTCTCGTGCCCACTGGAATATCTCCTTCCAGAGGTGACAGGCGTGTCTTTGTCTTAAAGCTTTTCCTCTCCCACTTCCCACTCCTATCTTCTGGCAACCACGGAGGTCTGGCTCTGCCTCCTTTCCCCCATGACAGCCTCCCTGGGCCACCCTTTCCAGCACTGGCTGCACTTTCATTCATTTGCCTCAGCTCACTAGTGGAGACCAAGTTGGAATTCTCCTTGTTTCCCATTGCCTCTTCCAGCTTCTCCCCCAGTAACCTCTCCTCTTTTGAGGTCCGTACATCCACATCCTCCACCCAATCAAAATCCTGGTAGCTACTGTCACCGGCACACTCGCCCTCCTTCCTCACTGAGTTCAGGACCTAGATTCTAATTGTTCTCCCCAGCTCCTGCCCCTATACATGCTGACATGTGTGCAAATACCCCAACTCATTTAGTTCCTCAACCTAATCACTCCTCCCTTCCACCTCAGCCAGCCATACATACAAAGATCCAGCCATCACCCACGAGTGCACCACCTTCCTGCTCAAGAACTCTGAAATCCTCTTATCTGACCCTAACCTATTGACTTTCCACCCCTCCCCTTTGCCTTCCCATACCCAAAACTTCCTTTTTGTCCACACCATGACCCCCAGTCCCTCAGTTCTCTCCTAAGCCATCACCGACCCATGCACCAGCCACTTTCTCCTCTTTTCCCCATCTTGACCCTCTAGTGAACCAGTTCAACTCTACACTATCTTCTTTACTTGAGACTTTAGCATAGATCACATCACCAGTTGCACCCTCTTGTTGCCGAATGAAGGTGGAAGAAGTCATGCAACTTTTCTGACTGAGCCCACTACAAATTTATGTAACATGACCTCAGGTGGGCCTTCCTTGCTGACCTCCCTCATCAGCTCACTCTCTCACTCATCGCAAAGGCTTTGCTAAACCTTTTCACTCCTCTCCAAACCTCCTGTAGCTCCTCCTCTCCATCCCTTCCCAGTTTAGAACCTCATCTCATATTTTACCAACAAAATTGAGGCCGTTGGCCAAGAGCTTCCTCTGCTATCTTCTGCTACCATTTCCTCCTCCTTCACCCCATCTCCCACTGAGAAACAACCTTACTCAATTCAGTTCCACAAACATGTTCCACAGATTGTGCTAATGGTTGGGGGATACAAAGAAGAAAAAGATAGCTCACACGTTCTTCAGTAAACATTAAGCATCGACTTGGTGCCAGGTACTACGTGAAGTGCTAGGGACTACAAAAAGGGGCAGAAGACAGTCGCTGACCTCGAGGAGCTTACGATTTAATGGGGAAGGCAACACACACGAGAAGCTGAAAGTGAATGAGGGGTACAGGGTACCCAGTTATGGAATCCCAACCAGGCAGAGATGCTCATGGAAAGTAGGGGATTAACCTGGAAAGTTAAAACCCAAAGCCCCTATAAAGGAAGGCTTGAGAGTTGAGTTCTTCCTGCCTCTAGCCCTCCACTCAGAGGGGTGAGGCCACTAAAAATTTTAGTATTCCTTACCAAGGCAATCCCATTCCAGCCCATCTCCTCCAACAGACTGCTCCCACCATCACTTATCTTCAATTTCTCCCAGTATACTGGCTCCTTCCTTCCTTACATACATTTGTTTGGCTCTTCCCATGTGCGGAGGGCACAAAGAAGAGCAACAGAGACTTCCTGCCCTGGAGGAGCTCCCAGTCAAATAAGGGAGACAACATCCAAACAAGCTAGAGATAGGGGAGAGGGGAAGCACTAGAAGTGGGAAGAGGGGAGATGGGCCTGAAAATGCAGAAGACGGGATTTGAACTGAGTCTTGAAAGATGCCATGGAAGTCAAGAGAGGCAAGGAGGGAAAGTATTCCAGGCATAGCAGGTAGCCACTGTCGGGACATGTTCAAGGAATGAGGCCAAAGTTGCCAGTGAAGGGGGAGAAGGATAAAGTGTGAGAAAACTAGAAAGATGAGAAGGGCCAGGATATGAAGGCCCTTGGGTCCAAAGGCTCTAGGGACCCAATGGAGTTGACTGAACAGAAGGAAATGTGGTCAGACCTACACTTTATATTTTTTAAACCCTTACCTTCCATGTTGGAATCAATACAGTGTATTGGTTCTAAGGCAGAATCACAGGAAGGGTTGGGTAATGGGGGTTCAGTGACTTGCCCAGGGTCACACAGCTAGGAAGTGTCTGAGACCAGATTTGAACCTACAGCCTCCCATCTAGGCCTGACTCAATCCACTGAGCCACCCAGCTGCCCTCTAGACCTACACTTTAGAAAGATCGATTTGACAGTAAGTGGAGGAAGGACTGGAGTGGGAAGAGACTTGAGTCAGGGAGCCCCACCAGGCCCAATCTGGGCCAGACATAAAGAGGGATTCCTGAGAAGCAGAAGCAGCAGCAACAGCAGCAGTTCATAAAGTTGACACTTTGAAATTCTGTCCCAGAAGTCCCAAGAGAGCCTGGGCAAGAAGCTGAGAGTAAGAAAGGGCTGGGGGACTGTTGGAGTCCTCTCTGTGAAGATTCCCAGAGCAAAGTGTGGCACCCCAACAGTACTCTCTGCAAAAAGTCAGCAGTCCATTTTTCAACCTGTCTTGTACCTAAGCCAGCTAGGACCTAGAAGGACCTAGGCGGCATGGTAAGTAAGAATGCTGGGCCAGGACTCAAAGACCCGAGTTCAAATCTAGCCTCATATACTTCCTAACTGGGTGACCCTGGACAAGTCACTTCACTTCTGCTGACTCAGTTTCTTCAACTATAAAATAGAAATCATAATAGCCTTCCAAGATTGTTATGAAAATCAAATAAGAGAGTATTTGTAAAGTGTTTTGCACAGGGCCTGGCATTCCCTTCCTCACCTTCTTGTCTTCCTTCTTTCCAGTCAATCAGTATCAATTTTCACTGTTTTAAGGAGAGATGGAAGCCACCAGAGAAATCTCTGCACCATAGGGGAGCCATCTATGAGTTTGGGGGTCCTGGCAGAATCATCAAGCCCTATCCAGGACTCTCCTGCTGGACTGGAACAAAACTCTATTCCCCATTTTCAGGCAGGACCATATTCTAGGTTAGTCAGTCTGTTGCCGGGGCTGGGACTTGACAAACGTGCTTGTGCTAAGATACTTAGAGAACATCTTAATGGCCTTGATTTCTGCCTGTTAACGCTGACAAAACCCACAGAAATGTAAAAAAAGATCTACCTTGACAGGACTGACAAGAAAAGGGAGCACTGAACAGCTCCTATTAGCAGTGAATGATCGTTGGAACAGAACGCAGCTGCTTTAGCTGAGAAATGGTAGCCATCAGGGCTGGGGGCGGGGGGATGAGGAAAGGGTCTCAAACTGCCTCTCCCTAATCTGATTGTTCCTTCCCTTGCCAACAAGCCAGGGTGACTGGAGAAACATTCTTTATCCAATTGAAATGGCCGGCTGTTTCTGCAGATATCTCCGGACAATTTAGACACACATCTCCTAACAAGAAAGGGCTTTAGAAGCCATCTGGGCCAGCCCATTACTAAATAAGAAGCCCCTGTAGACCACCCCCTCCAAGGAGCACTTTTAGCCATCCCACCCTAGGAGAGCTCTCAGTGGTAGGATGGTTTCCCCTCCATGGAGCTCTCAAGATCAGTTTGCATCCACTGCTCCAAGCTTTACCCTTGAGGACCAAGCAGAACGAGGCTTCAGTTACTCTGTGATCTCGCCATGGTGGACTTTCCCTCCTCCTGTGCAGACTGAAACCCAGCCACAGCTTTTTCGACTGAGATAATCCACACAGCTAAAATCATATGAGTGGGAACAGCACAAAACAGGAGCAAATTCTAAATAATGTCATGACCAAAAGCAGATGATGAAACCCTTCCAACCTCTCAGTAGAGAGGGAAAGGGCTACAGGCAAGGAATGTGGTGTACGCTGTCAGCTGAAGTAACTTTCTCCGCAGATTTTGCTCGACTTTCTTTTTTTTTTTTTTGTTAAGATGGAAGAGCCAATGGTGTAAAGGATGGAGGAAAATAAGGCGGAGAAGTGATGCAGTGGAGAGAGTGTCAGACTCCAAGTCAGGAAGACCCAAGTTCACATCCTGCCTCTGACACGTCTTGGCTGTGTGACCTCTTGGACAAGTTATCTTAACCTCTCAGCCTCAGTTTCCTCAACTGTAAAGAGGACATAATATTGTCCACTTCCAGGGCTGTTGTGAAGATGAGATTTTTGTAAAGCACTTTGCAAACCATAAAGCACTACATGAATGCCCTTCTGCTTGTTATTACATGGTGTAAAAAACAAAAGGCATCAATAAAACTTTCATTTCAACCTTTGCAATGCTTTCACAATTGTGCTGCCTCCAACACAACTTTCCTTCTGTGTGTATTTGGCTTCTTACAGGGTCTTAGGATCCAGATATGGTAGCACCACCCCTCACTGGTGATGAAAATCCTCAGTTATTGAAACATTGACAAATGCAACCTATTTATTGGGTAGCTATTGGTCTTCCTCTTGCCAGTTTCACCTATGAATACTCTGGGGAGGCTGTGGCTCAGTTGCTTCACACTAAGATTTCTAGAGATTTCTTCTCCCTCCCCCTGCTCTTTGCTGTTTTTTGAAACCACAAGGACGGTTGCCTTGAACTCAGTCAGGGTAGTTAGGGCCTCTCTAACCATCTTTTCTTTTTCCGTGCTTGTCTTGAATTTCACCTCGCTGTCAACTATTTTGTTCCGTCCTTCTCAATCTCCACAATTTCATTCTTTGGAGTTTTCTGTTCCTCTCAGGCCACTTTCCCTAAAGAAGTTTAAGCCTTGTACAAAAATATTTATTGCTGTTCTCGATTGTGGTAAAGAATTGGAAATCAAAGGGATGTCCCTCCATTGGGGAATGGCTCAACAAACTGTGGTACATGATGGCGATGGAATACTATTGTGCTATAAGGAATGGTGAGCAGGATGACTTCA
The DNA here is from genome assembly GCF_016433145.1 of Gracilinanus agilis. Lineage (NCBI taxonomy): Eukaryota > Metazoa > Chordata > Mammalia > Didelphimorphia > Didelphidae > Gracilinanus > Gracilinanus agilis. The sequence goes on along the minus strand of NC_058136.1, from coordinate 14,040,349 downwards.
GAAAGGGCTGGAAAGGCCTACATGAACAGATGCAGAGTGAAATAAGCAGAACCAGGAGAACATTATACACAGTAACTACAATATTGTGGGATGATCACCTGTGATAGGCTTGGCTGCTCTCAGCAATACCACTATCCAGGACAATTCTGAGGACTTATGGCAAAGAATGCCATCCACCTCCAGAGAAAGAACTGCTGGAGTCAGAATGCAGATGAACGCATACAGTTTTCAATTGTTTATTTGGGTTTGTGTTTTGGGATTTACAAAACCCCAAACTTACACTTACAAAAAGGAATAATGTGGAAACGTGTTTTACATGATAATACATGTATAACCCAGATTGAATTGCTTGTAAGCTCCAGGAAGGGGGAGGGAAAAAGAGAGGGAGATAATTTGGATCGTAACTTCAGAAAACTTACGTGAAAATGTTATTAAAATAAAAATAAACAAATTTGAAAAGTAAAAAATATAGGTCTAAAAAAAGAATTTTAAGCCACAGGAACCTACCTATATATCCTTTCTCTGAACTCTTCACAGTTGGCTAACTCCAGATGAGCTGGGGGGGGGGGGGCTCATCAGACTAGGCCAGCTTTCCTCTCCTCTATCAGAAATTCCTAAGAAAGAACAGCCCATGATGTTAAGTTCTCATGATTTTTGTTCATTCCACAGCCAATTAGTTCTTCCTTGCTGGTCTGGGAGAGTATTTCAGCTCCCACTCTTACCAGCTTGCTCCACCTTTAAAGGATGAGATGATCACTCAGATAAGTTGGGAGAGGAGGGCTGGGGGTAACACATCAGGTGCTTTGCCTTTGGCAGAAAGTAAGTTTGGGCAGATGTTCTGAGAGTTGAAGTCCCCCATCACTCCTACACCACTGACCCAGTGTTGCGTCTGTGATGTTTCCTCCTCCTCTCCAAGTGATCTGCCCATTATCGGTGGTCACACCACAATGTCATTTCTGTTTCCTCCTTCCATGGCTTTCCCCTCAGACACTCACCAACATGCTTCCCCTCCAGCCTGGCCCTGGGCTTCCTCGGTTTCATGAATATACAGTGTCATTTCCACCCCGTGTTCCTTTTGATATGCTTCCAAAAACCACAGTACAATCGAGAGTCCCAGCCCTCCAAGCCTCAGTGATACCTGGGTGCCCCCCCCGCACTAAGCTCTCGAGCCCCCTAAAGCACACAGGTAATATTGGGATAACGTCTCCTTTTGCCAGGGGCACCACTTGTTTATTCATTCTTCCAGGGAGCTAACCTTAGGGTTCTCCTGCTGTCTTCCACCTCCCTTACCTGTCAATTTCACCTCACCAAACACTTCTCCCATCTGCCCCTTCTGTTCTCTTCCCATTGCCACCATCTTAATATGGGTCTTCATAACCACCAGCCTGGACTCCTAAGGGGTCACTCCACCCCAGCCCACTGTCTCCTCTTCTCTGTTGTCATGTTCCTGCCAGCACAATCCATCCATGGGCATGGACCTGATTGTGCGCCTGTTTGTAGATCTTCTGGAGCTCCTTATTGCCTCCTGAGCAACATTCAGACTCCCTTGCCTGGCATGTAAGGCTTTCTAAAACCTGGTATCAGGCTAACTTTCCACCCTTATCTTCCATACAAATACTCTGCCCCTCCCCCAGATACACCCTTCACTGAACCATTTCACAGCTTAGCCTAAGTCTTGCTGAAATCCTTTTTGTAGAAGGAAGTCTCAAAGGAAGAAACTGATACCTTCTCTGGGGTACTGAGAGACTACTTGCCCAGACAAGATCACACAACCACCAGCATGTGTTAGAGGCGGAACTTGAACTCAGGGCTACTTGGCCCTGCAGCCAGATCTTATGTATTGTAATTGCCACATTTCTGGCAGTTAGGCAATGCTGCCTCTCCATAAAGCCTGCCCTGATTTCCCCTTTCTCCTTCCAACCTCACAAAACCTCTTTTGACCCCTCCCTAATATACCTCATGGAATGGTGTGCATTCCAGCAATCTGCTTAGGTCTGCGGATCATACACAGATTTGGAAGGGCCATTAGGGTCAGAGTCCAACTAGATCACGTAGCCAAGCTGGAATTTGAAACCAGGCCCTCCAGTGTTTTTCCACCCTTCAAAGGGAAGGAACTTGCCCAAAGTCACACAGGAAGTGGGCTAGGATTCGAAGCCAAGTCTGTTGCCCCCATGGCCATCAAGTTCTCTTTCCACTATACCATGCTGCTTCTTTGCATGCCACTCCATTTTAAAAGTAGGTAAAATGAGGCCCAGGAAAGTGATGAGACTTGCCTGAGGTTACAGAGGATTACTGTATGTTTAGTCATTTCATTCTTATCCAACTCTTGGGGTTTTCTTGACAGAGATCCCGCAGTGGTTTGCTATTTCCTTCTCCAGCTCATTTTACAGATGAGGAAACTGAGGCAAATGAGGTGAAGTGACTCACCCAGGGTCACATAGCTAGGAAGTTCTCTCTTATTGTATAGGACATACCAGTTTTGAAGAGTCAGCCCTTCCAGTTTGAATAACGAAGGCTCCTCCTTCAAGGTGATAGCACTCCCAGGGCTTCTATTGTGAGAAATCAATCATTTGGATGGGAAAGTATCTGGGCCAGATTTTTCCAGGGCTCTAAGCAGCTCCCCCTTCATTAGTCATAGGGGTAAGCATATAGTCCCAAGAGAAGAAAGAACCACACGGCCCTAAGTGGCAATGGTAAAGTGGTAGCAATTCCTGGTCAAGCCTTCTGGAAAGCAGAGGAAGAACTCCTAGACCATACTGAGGGCCCAGAGCCCAAGAAGCAGTAAAAGGCAGAGCCACAATGTGGAAGAACAAATCTTGACCTTGCTTTTCACGAATACTGTGGATCATGTGGACCATTTCTCCCAAGAGTATTCGTGGGAGCCTCAATCTTAGGGTGGTGGCTGGGAGACTGGCTCCATAGGGCCTTGGGGCGGAGTGGGAGGGGGGACTGAAGAGAAAAGAAAGTGTGTCTTGAATATTTATGGAGCCAGGTGAGAGTCCACTGTGTTAGGCAGAGCATTCCTGAGGGAGAAAGGGCCCCTTATCCTTTCTGTAGACTCTAACAGGAAGTCTGTGTCTGGAGTTCCCAGTGGAAACCTTGGGAAGGGGCAGGATGAGAAGCTCCGAGTATCAAATCCAGTCTGTATAAAGGCAAGCTCTGGTTCTGGGCCATGGCTTATACCTTTAAAGAAGGAGTCCAAAAGGGGAAAGAAGTGAATGAGGCTAGAGTAATCAGAGAGGGCTACATGATGGAGAGAAATGTTAAGTTGGCTTTGAATGATAGCTAACATTTGGAGATTCCAGTCAAAGGGAATATCATGAACAAAGGCATGGATGTAAAAACGAGCCTAGTGTGTATGTGGCAGAGCAGGAGATGGGCCTAACTCAACTGGAGGGGCCATGCAGAGAGCACCTTGGTAGCCAGAGAAATTTTGTACTTGATATGGCAGGAAATGAGGAACAAGGCAATCAAAAGAACCCTGGCTCTGCAGTCCAGAGGACCTGAGTTTGAATACAGCTTTGAACCCTTCCTAGCTGTGTGATCTCAGGCAAATAAATCACCTCACCCTGTTAGCCTCAGTTTCCTCATCTGTAAAATGAGCTGGAGAAGGAAACAGCCAACCACTCCAACATCTTTGCCAAGAAAATCCCAAATGGGGTCCTGTAGAGTCAGACACAATTGAAATTACTGAACACTAATAACTAACACCTAGCAAATGGGGGAACGCCACTCGTGAGGGGTCTACCTCACAGCAGAAAAAGTGGATGCCTCACACAAGCCTTAGGGCCCTTTAGTATCCCAAGGGGATATGCAGTCTGGCTGGCCCTGAGACTGGAGCCAGGGCACACACTTTCTCCCATGATATTAACAGGCAAATTACAGGTGAAAATGAGGGCATTTGTGATAGTATAATGGTATGTGCCTACTTTCTCCTTTTACTAAGAGATTTTGTTGCTATATTTTGTTTTGGCATCGCCTGGGTATCCTCCAGTACCCCTCCATGCCTACTCCTAGAAAGCCGTCCCTTATAACAAAGATTAGACACATATGCCTCACCTCTGCAAACTTGGTCGCACTGTGGCAGCTGGTCCTTCCGCTTGGCATTGTCTGGTGTCTCTGCTTCCTTCATATACTTGCTATGGCTCAGCAAGGAATGGAGTAGACTAGGAAAGCTGGCTCTGCTACCAACTAGCTGTGTGACTCTGGGCAAATCGCTGGCACTCTACGGGCCTCGTTTTCCTCTCTGTAAAATGGAGGAGAGAGCTTAAAGCAGGGGTTCCTAACCCGAGGTCCATACCCCCTAGGAGTTTGGGGATGGTTTCAGGGATCCATGAACTTGCAGGGAGGGAAAACCACATTTTAATTATCACCAACCTCTACCCAAAATATGGCATTTCCTTTGATAATGAATCCTTTTTTCCAGACATGATTCAGAGAAGTACACCAGCCTGCCAGAGGAGTCTGAGGCACACAAAAAATGGTTAAGAAGCCTCAGCTTAGAGGGTCTCTAAGGTATCCCCTTGCTCTGACAGTCTACAGCTCTGATAATCTATGGCTCCATGACTGTACGATTTTTATCAGTGGCCCAATAAACAAAAGCTTTATTTCCTCGCTCTAGGCTCGAGCATTCCCCTCGGCCAAGCTGCCTGCCTACTGAATGACACCTCTGCCCCAGTGTGTGGTGGCATTTAGCGAGACTTCATTGATTATTCATCAACAGCTGTGTGACAAATGTGCCACTTGGCCCTCAACAATAAGGGATTTGGCAAAGTAGGGTGGACGTGTTCATCAATGTACAAAAGAAAGGTCCTCTCCGGCCGGGACATCACTGATCAGAGGATCCCCTCGTGGCTCCATCTTTCCTTCTCAGGGAACATGTCACTCCCACATGTCTCTGCAGCTGCTCACGGTAACTTATTCCTCTTCAGCTTCCCAGGTGGCAGGATGTGTGAACACTGGCAGTCCCAGCCAAATAGTGAAAGACAGTTGTCACTCCTTCTGTGTCACTGTTAACCCGTGTCACTGGGAAAAACAGCCCTGTGCTTGCAACCTTATTTTGACAAGTCCCCATCTAGAGAAGAAAGGCAAACCAAGATCAAACTCTTCTAGCGTGTACCTGCCCTAAGGCCTTTGAATGAAGAAGAAAACTTTCAAGTTTCAATAAGCAAAATATTCCCTATTGGGCTTCTTTGGACTTCAGCACTTTACCCTCCAACTGAGAGGCAGATCCACAAGTAGCTAGTGTAAGATTTAAATTAACATCAATAACTCCAAGTATTATATTTTATAAGATTTACTGGTAATCACTTGAAATAGAAGAAATAAAAGAACAAAGTGCAAAACTTAAGTAGGACCACGTGAATAAACTTCTCCTGCCTGGCTCTCACCCAACCTCCACAAATTGTATTCCTGGGAAAAAGAGAGAGAGAGAGAGAGAGAGAGAGAGAGAGAGAGAGAGAG